>NC_040907.2:58134177-58435615 GCF_004126475.2 Phyllostomus discolor
CTGTCACCCCACTGCTTGCCAGGGTTGAAAATAAATAAAATCTTTAACAATATATAAAGAAGGAAAAAAATCTCAAAAACTTTAAGTATTGAACACGTATTGAAATGGTAATATTTTAGGTATGTCAGATTACATAAAATGTGAGTTGTATTATATTCCTATAGGACAATCTTGCTCCAAAGAAACATGTGGGTGGGGGAGCCTGGCAAGATGTCTCAGAAATAGAACCTCACGTCATTTTATCCTTAAAAACTTAACTTTAGTGTAAGACAAACAAATTGCCTGCAGTTGACTAAATAAACATCATACAAGAAATACCAGTCTCAAGTCACAAGTAGGGCACAATCAGTGGACATTTACTGCATTTCTCTATGAAAGAGGAAATGGAATATTGCTGAATGCCAGCAACAGGCCAAGCAAGCTCCACGCTACAATAAGAAGTTCGCACTCATTTTGTCACTGAATAATCATAACCACCATATGAGGCAGTGAGTAGTCTCTACCTCAAATGAGACAGAGATCCATTTTACAGTTAAAAAAATCTGAACAGATTAATTTAACTAAGGTTACATAGTTAAATCAATGGTAATGTCCCAATTTCCACACAGTTCCATGCTAATTACTAAACGGGGGTTATCACTAAAGCCTGGTGAATATTATATTATTTTTTCAATTTTGAGTATGTTTAAAATTTTGTATGATAAAAAATTAAATGAAAAATCAAACTTGGTGACTGAAATGCCCCCAAAGATGTCCCAATGTTGAACTAAATTAACTACACCTCAAGCTTTATTATAACTGGGAAACCAGAGAAAGAGTCTATTTGGTGACTTGAGTCATAAATCCAGTATGTATCAATCAAGTCCCGTGTATATATACATCTGTTCCCCTATGTCAACCGTATTTCCTAAGGTTCCCAGATTTCCCTTTCCTCATCTGTACATGCAGACACCTATAGCCAAGTATATTAGAATTAAGTATAAAAATACTTGATAAAACAATCTAACCTTCTTTAATCATCTTTCACTTCTCAAAAGCCTGTCTGCATCTTTAAGCATTAATTAAAATCCTACTTCTTTTCTGAAAGATTTCCTCATCACACTCGAAAACAATGGCTTCTTCTACCTCTAAGTTTCTTTCCCCTCCACTAAGTCTGTACCACTTGTGTCAAAAGGAGAAATCACCTCAATAGGTTAGACTTTGTTGCTACAGCAAGCTCAAATTGTGCCAGACAGTTTTGTCCACCCTTAAGTTTTAAACCACTTAGTATTGTTCTCTAGGAACTTAAATACACTGCCAGGTATAGATGAGCACCGATGTTAAGGAAAGTATTCCAGGCCAGAGAAAAAATAGTAATACCTATTTAGGCTATGAGTATCTTCTCCAGTTAGCTTTTATAAATGCTCCATGAATTTGCAGAGCAGGAACTTCTGCACAGAGAAAGAACACTTATTTATGCCTCCCTATTCACTGAATAGTTCTAAAAGTATCCAAATGAAAATGCAAGTTGGTATTTGGTTTAGTCAAAAGAACCAGTAACACCATCTCAAAAATTCAGAATACAAAGACATCAGAAGAGCTTTTAGTAAAAATACTATCAACACAGATATGATTAATTCTCCAAAATAACAGAAAATATACATTTCCTAAGTCAGCGATTTTCAAACTTTTTCATCTCATGGCACTCATGAACTACTAAAATTTCATGACACAACAAAAATATATTTTTTTGCCAATCTGACAAACAAAAAAGGGATAATTTTGATTCATCCCCACCAGGTGGCAATTATGTTGGCTATTGTCATTTTTTTTAAATTGATGATCTAAGGGTGAAGAGGTCAGTGTCTCTTGACCAACTAGTCAGATATTGCATGTTCTAAAAATTATTAAAAATTGCTGTCCTAAGTCATTACAAGAAGGACTTATTTAAGAGAAACAGTAGTTACTAAAATCCAACCTACAACTATATAGAATTATTAGTAAAATTAAGTGCGGTACATTTCTTTGATTTTATTTTACAATAATTCAAGCCTTCCCACTTATACCTTGTTCTACTTCTGAAATGAGTAAATACTTTTTCATTTTTTTATTGTTTTAGCATTTTCCACCTTCTGGAATTGAAAGGAAATTGAAGAGATTATTTAGTCATACCACCCTTGAGATTTTTTCTTTTAATTAAAAACTGATTCTCAGAAGTAAACTACCTAAATGTCCAAAATGACAAGCTCCTAATTTTCAGTCCACTGCGTGCTTCCTTAGGCTTCTAAGTACTACTATGATTTGGGGCACGTTGTGATTTTGGTTCAACTGCTTTGGGTTCCTGCCAAATTTTCCTATTCATTCTATGCCTTATTCACCTTATCTACACAAAGGAGAAAATAGTTTCTACACTTACCTTATAGGATGGTTATAAATGAATACAAGTTTGGCACAAAGCCTAAACAGTATATAAATCGCTAGTTGTTATGAACAAGTCAGCATACAATAACTATAAAGCAGGATCTACACAACTTCAAATACGTGACTTTAAAATTTTAACCATATGTCCTGCTGAGGATATAGGCAGTTACATTCTGTTTGTGAAAACTGGGCCTGTGGGAGAGTAACGCATATAATTTCTCTTTGCATCCCTCACTAAGATCTGACACAGCCACACTGCAGGCACTTGAGAAATGAATTTCTGCAAGAACGTAATTATTTTCAAAACAAAATTTCATTACTACTTTAATTCATTGAAGATGTTTTTTGATTCAATTCAATAAATACTGAGCACCTACTATTGGCCAGGTCTTGATGGTTCTCATGCACAAAAAATGTGAAGATGTGTGAAGGATACTAGAAGTATTACTAGGCCACCATTTTCTTAACATTATCCCTCTCTACAACACAGGAACCTTTGCTTATGATCCTAATCAAACCTTGCTATTCTATCACAAAATGTTAAAAAAATATATACTCAAATGCTAACTTTCACAGAAGGGATTAATGGTAATTAAAACGAACAATTGTATTTTATAAATTTTTTAGTGCATTCAAACAACAGTCTGAATCACTTTTCTAATTATCAAGGGAGAGATTTCAAAAATAACTGAGTACTTAATAACTACTATACTAGTTGATAAGAATGGATGAAGTTTGATATTCTGGCTAAGTTGTGATCTATCATGCTACTCATCTAGTCTCAGTCTCTGCTTCATTTCTATCTTCATATAACCTTGTGGAAAATAAAAGTGGATACATTTTAATTTTCCAATTTTCAGAGACAGAATTTGTTACCTAGTGTGATCACCAAAGACCTAAGAATACCAACCTCACCCTCTGGAGTCACAACTTCAAATACAAAAATATAAATTTCTTAAATGTACAGGTTGGAAACCCTAAACTAGAGAAAAAATCCAGTGCCTTTGTGCTGGATTTAGCTCAGAGTATTATAAGAATCTAAATTTCACATTAAAAATAATTGGGATTTTCTAGAAAAAAAGATTTGGCAACTTGGCCTAAATTACCAGATGGCAATAATCAGCTAGAGTAAATGCTACCGTTTACTAGGTTAGGAACCAGGGATCCTAATCAGTAATCCTGTTTTCCTGCATAACAATTAACTGTCCAGCTAAAATGCCAATAGTATCCCCACTGGTATACAGCTCTTTGAGAGCAAGAAGCTGTTCTTATACCTCTTCCTTGCAAAGGACACAGCATAACACTTTGGACAAAGAAATGAAACAAGGTTAGACAGGAATTTTGGAAATATAATTCAGTAACTTTTAGGAAAAAATGGTTCAAATAGCAATCTTCAGCCCAAATACTCTTCCCTACATTCCACTTATAAGACAAATAGGCATCCTCAAAGGCAATCATAAGGGTTAATTCCACTCAAAAGATAAATGTGGAAATCTCATAGTTAAGATTAATTCTGTAAAGAAACAAATTATTATAGCAAATGCAACTATAAAGAATCGTTACAACAGCATTGGGGCAGCTAACCTATTTATTGTCATATAAAGAGTACAAAAAAATTCCTAAGTTTGAGGAAAATTTCCATATTAAAATAGCAGCCTAACTTAATTAGGAAATTATAGCCCAGCCAAATAATGAAGTGCAATTTTTTATTAAAGCATTACAACCCAGTCTTTTAGAAGTTGTATCCATCTGTACCTTTTTTCACTTCATTTTCCACCCTCCTTCCCCCATCCAATGCTATCCTTCAATGACTTCATTTTTGGGCTCTTGTCATCGCAAAACCCCCATACCTTTGCACATGCTGCTTCTTTTCTCCATTGGTCAAATTCTCACTCATTCTTTAATGCCTTGCTTAAAAAATCAGTCCTTTAACTTGGGCAGTTAAGCACCTCAATCCCTGGTGATGTGCACAGTGCTCAACTCTATAAATGTTTACAGACAAGTAGATTAACAGCGTACATATTTTGTCCACTCCTCTCTGAAAGCATTAATCAGATACAATTCATATCCACTTGGTTCCTTTAACTGTATCATAGATTCCTAGAAGGCAGAAATCCAATTCACACATTAAAAAATTCTACAGTATTTAAGTATAGTGTGTGGCACATATTAATTCAATATGATGGTTGAATAAAAATTCAGGTGAGTCTTCCAACCCAATCTAGTAAAACCCCACTAACAGTAGTCCAGTCATTATATAAATGTTTCAGTTGCTACCCTAAACTTGTTCAGAAGTGATAAAAATGAAGTGAAAAAACACTGCAGAACTAGTATTAATGATGACTTTTCGTTGACTCCCGAATATTCTTATAATAAACAAGCACAGGTACATTTTTATCTATATAATATGTTCACTTAAAGAAATAAAGACCAATTCGTTATATCACTTCCGATTTTACAGATTTTGACTCAACCCTTTAACTGGAGGGTAAAAAAAAAGTTATTAAGCTAATGCAATCAAAGCATAGCACAAAATTAGTTTCTGATTACCATTCGATTAACACTGGTGTCTAAAAAATGTCTAGCTCCTATTATGCAAAGTGTCACACGGTAAGATTCTCACTTTTGCTTACATGAAAGTCTAGACCGACATACATTTTGAAGTTGTAATTATACTAAGAAACTACCTAATAAAGATGAAGTTCAAATTAAGATATCTTTAAATTTCCTTAAGTACACATGTTTTTCAGCTTTCGTTTGTGAAAGAAGTGCCTTCAGGGCAAATGTATGCACCTACGTAATACAAAGAGGTCTGGTCAGTTTACGACTCTGAACAGAGAGGCAGATTCAAAATGAAACTTGGAGTAAAATGGGCCTGAAGCCATTTTGAGACACAAGGGGGAAGGACTGGTGTAACACACTGACACGTAAATCCCGCCCCGAGGAAGGATTCCAACCCAGGATTTAGAACTCTTAAGTGTGAAAGTAAACGACACCGAACGATAATTGCAGAGAGAGCTCGAATGAACTATATAAGCTCTGAAGACTGCTCTAATGACATGTACCTTCCCTTACAAAGAGGCTCGTAGGGGCATATCCTAGTTCTGTCCTAAAATCATTACTAGAGCCTTCCATACTACTGTGTAAAACTACGCGCGCTTTATCCCTCGGCGAGCACCTTCAATCTGAGAAGGAAATGCTAACTCCTTGAAGAAAGAAGCACGAGTGCGGCAAGAGCGGGGCAAAGACCTAAAGCCATCTATCTGCGCGTATCACGCGTTGGGGTTCCTACTGGTTCAGACAGCAGGAACACAAAACCGAGCTCCAGCCTCTAACCCGTGGGGAAACGTGAGTGTCCCCAAATTTCAGAGCCCGGAAGAACACGTCTTTCCTCTTCCTCACGCGCGAGGAAGCAGCGGCCTACTCAGCCAGCGGTCCATTACCGTGAGCTGTCGGGATCCCGTCGCGCGGTCCAGACTTACCTGCCGGGCTCTCTGCAGCGCATCTTTGAAAGCATCGTTAACTCCACCACCACCGCCGCCGCCTCCACCACCAGCTGAGGCAGAGGAGGGTGGAGGCACTGTTGAATAGTCTGCCATGTCTAACCTACTATGGCTGTTACTGCTTCTTCGCAGAGACCTTCTCCCAGCCAACTGCTAAGAAAGAAAGAAAATGGCGGCGGCGGAGCCTGTATCACATTCTTGTGCGACCATCGTGCCGTAAAGGGGCGGAGATTGAAAGAAGAAAATCTCGCGGTGTTTTTAAGCAAGGCGCTCTATAGGGGGCGGGGCTAAAAAAGGAAAGGCAGACCGATGTCGCGAGAGTTGTTTTCAATTTTGCGAGAATGTGACTTATTTTTGGCGCTTCCTATTCGTGCGTTCTTCTGTTAAGGCTGTGTGGCTGTCCTCCTTGGGAGGGTAAGGTTGGTGCGGAGTCCGCGGTAGGCTTGAGTTTCTGAAAGCCTGAAGAAAAGCAGTAGTGTTTACTAAAATCCACCTTACTACCTAAGGTGAATTTTACGCCGCGGGTAATTCCGTGTATCCCTGGGGTGGAGGGTGACGTCATGCGCGTAACGAAGACGCTACCTGGTCGCGAGAGCGTTGCAGCCGGCCGAGCACCTGGGAGGAGCGTGCTGAGGTCGCTGCGAAGTGATGCTCCCGAAAACGTCCGCCAGGTCTACTGGGCAGTCGGCATGACTTTCAGGGCAGTAAGGTGCCGCTGTACTTTACTTTTAGATTGTCAGACTTTTGAGTTTTATTACAAGTGGTGTTGAATTCAGGCTGGAGGCCCCTTAGTACTCGAGATAAGTTTTTGGGTAAATAAGGTCGACGAGGCTGTGAATGTGACTGTCCCCCCTTTTACTTTTAAAAACGTAACTTTCTAAAATTCAGTTTTGACGAGATTTAATAACCTAGTATTGCACACGTCCATGACCAGTTTTGAGGTCCTTATAGTTAAGAACAGCGTCCGTTTCTTAACCGAAATTGACTCTGGTTTCTTAGGAAAAAGTTTACCGCAGCATCACCTTGTGAGAATTCAAATGGAAGGTAATGAATGATCTGAACTGTAATCTTAGGAATAGACAATTATTTCTGTGTTTTTTGTTATCTACTTAAATTACCAAGTAATTTCAGGTCTTCAGACCTTCCCGAGTATATTGTGGGACGTACTGTATTGCATTAATAATTTCAGACTTTGAGGATGCTGTAGGAGATGACAAAAGTGACTTTTTCCAAATTCTTTCTTTTTAGGTAACAAAGAATGAGGTGAAATAAACTTCCCAACTTGGGCATTTTGTGTCTTTTAGGTCTATAAGAATACTTATTGCTGGCCTTGGAGTAATTGAGGGAAATGCATGCTGCAGTCTTCTGATACCTAAAACTAAAGTGGTGCCTTGTTTTAAGCCACTTCAAGGACTAAAATAGACAAATAACTGAACAGCTATATGCACATACATACAAGTTGGTTATTTTCTTCAAGCTTTTCCTACCATCATATCCATTTATATAATTTTGATTATTTTTTTCAGTGTTCATAGCCATCCCTTTAGATTTTGGAGGAATTTTTAGTTGGAAAAGTAGTGAATGTATTGGACGACAGATTAAACAAGCTGATAAAAAGAAAAAAGCGGTGTTGAGTGGTATTCCTAAATAGAAGTTTTCTAGTTGCATTTTGAGAAAGTGTTCAAATGGCATTTATTAATCAGTAATTGATTTTTCATATTAGTCTTATGTACCAGTCAGACCTCATTAGCATAGAGTTAGCACACAGTGATATAATTTATCTTTAAACAAATAAATTTTATTTCATGTATACAGCAATTTTAGTTTCTAAATATTGAAAATGATGGTTTTTCTAGTTTTTTGTTTTGTTTTTGTTTTGTAGATTCTCCTGAAAGTATGAATATTCTAGGATGGGAACCAGTTTTAGAATCAGTCTAGACCAGGATTTCTCATCCTCAGCACTATTAACACTTTTTAGCCAGATAGTTTTTTGTTTTAAAGTACTACTGTGCATTTGTATGTTTAGCATCCTTGGCCAGTAGCATACCTCCCCCCCTCTCCACCATCAGTTGTGACAACCAAAAATGTCTTCAAACATTACAAATGTCCCCTGGGAGACAGAATCATCCCACACTGAGAACCACTAGTTAGCCTCGATTCCTGCCCCAGCCTCCATCCATCAGGAAGACCTATTTACCGTACTTCTGAACTATGTTACAAATTAATGAACTTTTCACCTCCACTACTCCCAAGTTATCATCACCCTATTCCTGGACTGTTCTGGTGATTTTTTTGCTTCCAGCCTTACATCTGTACAATTTATTTTTAAAAATTATGGAATTTTGTATGGAAAAGTATATAATATACATGTAATTTCTCAAAGGTAACAAGCAACTATCTACTCTTCAGGAATGTTGTAGGAGTAGACTGTTTCTAGTACTTTTGAAGTTCAAGGATGCTGCTAGATGGTCGCATGACAGTTGTTTCTTATGGCAGCTTGAATGATTTCTTTAAAATGCAAATGAGATCATCACATCTTCAATTTCATCTTAAATCCTACCTCCTGGAGTGTGTGGGTTATGGGCCTGATACAGTCATCCCACTGTTTGTACCTTCCCTCTTTACCCTCCTCACTCTTACTGCACTTAAGCTGTCTGGCCACCTTGTTGTCCATGATCTTTCCTGACTCTGTGACTTTATACTTGCTTTTTCCTCTCCCTAGAATGCCTTTATAGATCTCATGGGTGATTGTCAGGCCTCAGTTCAGATGTCACCTCCTTAGATCTTTTCTGACCTCTGGTTGTGCCATCTGCACTGTATCCTATTACCATGTTCTCTTTATAACATTTATTTAAAATTTATCTAAAGTTAAAGCATTTATCTAAAATCTTATGTTCTATTTATTTACTTGTTTATTGTCTCTCTTCCACTAGGATGTAACCTCCTGGAGGGCAAGGACCTTACCTATCTCTACCATTGACCAGGCCCTAGAACAAAGCCTTAGCATTCTAGATATTTGTTGAAGGAATAAATATTGAAAAAATTTGCCTCTACATTTTAGTTGGTATTGTGACATTGGGCAAGTGACTTAGTCTCTGTGTCTGAGATCTCATCTACATAATAATCATGACCTGCCCTGCTGTCCTGGAAAGAGGACATTCAGAAAATAAAATGTTCTGCAGATGGAAATGAGTATTATTAAACATACAATTTGGCTTCTGTTATATCGTAATCAGGAAAAGATAATCCATGGTACTTTGCTTCTGTAAATTTTTGAGATTAAACAGCTATCTTCAAATCTTAGTTTTGGAAAAACTGTAACCAGTGACTTTCAATTAGGCTACACGTGAGTTTGTTCTGAGCCTGCTCAATCTCAAAGCCAATTGTACTTTGTTTTTCTAGATACTTTCATGATAACTGATGAAATCAGACTTTCTTGACTCAGTTTATTCCCCTTTGCAATGTACGTTCTCTTAATAGTGGGTGTATCATAGCTGACCTAAAATTAGTTCATTGTGCTTTAAGAGTTGGCTAAATATTCCGCTGAATTATATATTATAGTCACACCCTTGTAACAGAATTTGGTACTCCATATTCATCTTAAGGATGAAGCAAAAGTCAGTGTTTTTGCGCTTACAGAAATGTAGCAGAGAGCATTTAGATTTGCCCAAAACAAGGAAAATATTAGTAAAGATAATAAAAGTTGGGCTATTAAATATATTGGCAAGGTTTTTCATTTTCTTTCTTGGCGCAACTTTTCATTATTGGATTGTTAAATCTGTGTGTGGTGTTAACAGATTCTTAGTTATAGCTATTGGAGAAAAATCATCCAACATTGCTTTTTAAACAGGCATTTTAAGAGTGGCAAAATTGTACAGGCTTACTATCTCACCTTTATGCTCACTCATCACCTACCTCCTAACACTTTTAGGCAGAAGGATCTGATAACTTCATGCTGTACTCTGTGTGTCATTTAAACCAGGCCTGTTTTTTCCCAGTGCACAGTCACAAATACGGGGTAGGTAGGAGGAAAGTGGCCACTTTAAATTAAAGTAAATGGTCCAGGATATTGTTAGGATATTTGATCATTAGGTTGCTCATTGGTCTTAATGACTTTTATATCCCTTCTGATTGACTTCTAGGATTCTATTTCAGACTAAGGTATGAATGGAAGCAGGAAATATTTGCATTTTAAAGGACAAAGTTCCTAACACAAATGTAACTTTGGAACACTGTGGAGAATAATGATTTGACTAGTGTCTGAAACCAAAGGCAGCTCCATATAGTATAGAGGACTCTGAACTTGTTTCTAGAGGATCTAGATTCAAACCTGACCCATGTTGCCCTTTGGTAAGTCACACAACTAACTTTTACCAGCATACCAAAAAAGGAGGCAATTTAATCTTTTCTGAAAAATAGCCAACAGTAAAGGATTATAAAAATGTCTTATGTTTTACAGTGATTTCTGTTTTCCCTTTCCCTTTCAGAGGGTCAACTCACGGTAAATTAGAAATTTGTTCTCTGATTTGGATGCCAGATTTGATGGTGTGTACTGATTGAAGGGCTGTTAGAGGATTGATGAACACTAGGATATTGCTCATGACTATTGATTTGCCCTTAATCCAGCCTTTTATCCTCTTTGTCATTTCTGCTTATTCATAACTATAGAGCCCCTGAGCCTTTGCACATATTTTTCTCTTTGTCAGGAACATTTCTCACCTCTTCCATTTTAGTGTTGCCTGCTAACTTCTTTCTGTTTTTTTCCCCCCAGAAAGCCTGTCTAAAGCTCAAATTTAGATATTCCTATTTGTTTTTATTCATAATATTAAGTAATAATACCATAACATTTATTGTTTATTTGAAATTCACAGTGGATTGTAAGGTCCATGACAGAAAGGGCTACATCTATTTCTATGCCTTTATTATATAGCACACTCTAAAACACAGCAATAGTTAATAATAGCACTGTATATTGGAACTGTTCTAAATGCTTTACATGTATTTAACTTATTCTTACAATGGTTTTATGAGATAGGTGCTATTAAAATTTCCATTTGCTGGGGTACAAATAAGTTAACTAAGTTGCCCAAAGTTACCTGTTAGTAAGTGTTGGAGCTATGACTTGAACCTAGGCAGCCTGACTTGAAAGAATGGAAGAATCTGTAAAAAGTCAAGTAATGAATGTTGCTCTCTATAGTTTCTAGGATATGGGTCACAACTTACTATTTCTTACTTGGATTTTTTAAAAAATCTTGCATTAGTTTTTTATCAAGACTTAGGCCAAAATTGTTCATACATCTTTTACTGTAAGGTAATAAACATACATTACTTGCAAAATTTAAAGAACCCATGTGTTGTACAACATGATGGAAGCTGCTTTTCTGTATTGTTAATTGCATTGGGTGGATTAGTAATCTACAGTATATAGTACTTTATGATGCGTGTATATACATCTATAGTATGTGTACATATATACACAAGTATACACATGTATTTAATAGTGATTAGTGTTATTTTTCAGATACATCATTCAGGGGGTTTATGTGTTTGCAGTTCATATCACTGACTAGATTGTAAGCACCTTTAAGGCAAGGATAGTATTAACTAATTTTCATTTTTTTTTTCATATAATACCACACAGCCCCTATGTAGTGTTTGTGCTGTTTTTCTGTATATTGGATTTCCCTACAAAGTAGCCCATCTGCCAAAAGAAACATATTAAAAGTTTTTAGATTAGACTCTTCTGAGAATTCTGAGTAAAATTCTTTATAATTTAATCTTTTAGAACAATGAACTCTTGAGACAAAGCTTCTTTGTTAAAAGATAAATTTCGTCTGCCCTTTAGGACCTCTTCAGTGAAGGTGAAAGGGAGTGGTTTGCCAAAGTACCATTCCTGACTTTACAGGGTTTTTCAAATCTAATGAAAAAATAACTCCCATTACTGTATCATACAAAGAACCTCTTTGAATGGATATAGAATTCTTGTTTCACTAGTTGCACATGTGTGATGGCATCCTGTCTGTAAACAGGATCTGTCCTTTGACCAGGATCATAGGAGAGGAAATGCAGCTTCATGGAATATTAAGAAATTGAAAGTCAATATTTAGTGAGAAAAGTTTAGAGCTGCCTGCTCTTGCTGGTAAGTCATAATACTCCCAGCTTCCCGTTACTTTAGGGATAATGCTGTGTTAAAAATTTGGTACTCCAGAAAGCACTTGTCTCAAAAAAAAGAAAAAGAAAAAAGAAAAACTGGCCTCTAGTACACAACTTTTGAGTGATTGTAGCTAATTTACAGCATGCATTCAAATAACATAATAAAGTAGAATGTCATATAAAATGAAACTGCAGTATATATAGTTTAATAATTGACTTTGAATTGGCTCTGTACTTCTTCCCCAAATGTGTTTCCAAACCAGTATCTACAGCTACCTCCAAAACTCATTTTGCAGTTTGCCTTAAAACTAAAATGTCTAAAATAAGTTAATATACTTACTGTTCTTATTGTTCTTTTATTTTGTGGTTAAAAAATGTTTATTTTTTTCCCTTACTTGGATCATGTATTTATACGTCAGTTCTTTCACTTCTGTTACTTTTATCTTTTTCATGAAATTTTTAGCTAACTAAAGATCCGGATCAAAAATCATCTTTTTTCATAAAACAACCTGAGTCCTGTAATCTTGTACTTGATTCTGTGGTTGACTGCATTGGCTACAGGGTCACATTGTTTAAAACATGTGGAGGTTGAGCCCCAACCCCTACTCTCAGAGACTAATTTAATTGATCAACATCTGTATCTGTAAAGATTTCCTAGGTTGTTCCACAGTTGAGAACTACTGAAATATAACTGAAGTCTGTATGCTTTGTTAGACTTTTGCTTACTTTTAATAAAGCTGTGAAGTTTATTCTCTAATTGTTGTGGGCATATAGTCTTGAGACCTTAATCTAGAAACAGTTTGTATTTTTGAACATCATCAATTTTTTGTTGATCTAGGCTGGGGTGGTATTTTCTTTTAATATTTTATTTGTTTATTTTTAGGAAGAGGGGAAGGGCAGGAGAAAGAGAAATATTGATGTAAGAAACATTGATCAGTTGCCTCTTGTATGTACCCAACTGGGGACCAAACCTAGATATGTACCCCAACAATCTAACTGGCAGCCTTTGCTTTGCGGGACAGTGCCCAAACTATTGAGCCACACCAGTCAGGGCTGGTTTTATTTATTTTTGCACACTTCTGTCCACTGTTCCCAATACCATTTATTGAAAAGACTGTGTTTACCCATTGCATGTTTTTCCCTCCTTTGTCAAATATTAATTGACTGTAAAGGCATGGGTTTACTTCTATTCTGTTCTATTCCATTGATTTATATGTCTGTTTTTATGCCAGCACCATGCTTTTTCACAACCTATATTGTAGTAAGTATTCTGAATACAGAGACTTTGTCCTCTCCACTTTTCTTCCTGTATAAGGGAGGGCTGGTCAAGGACTAGATCTTATTTGGTATGCTGAGAATGGCTTAGTGCTTTTATATTGGTAAAAGCCTAATAATATAAAATTCAGTTCTTTGTTGTTAAACTTTCCTGAAAGCTAGAGCTCAATGAATTATTGAGTATGTTATTATGAACACTGGGGACCTTCGAGGCCAGATAGCACTGAAGAGTAGCTTTACTTAAACTTTTTTTAGAATATCAGACTTGGAGGCTTCTGGTCAAGATGGTGGAATAGATAAATGGATTCATATCCTTCCACAACCACATCAAAATTACATCTAAACTGCAGAACAACCATCATTCAGAACAACCTGAAATCTAGATGAACAGAAGTCTTATAACTAAGGATATAAAGAAGAAGCCACGTGGACACTGGTGTGAGGGGTGGAGATGCTGAATGGGCTGGTCCCACACTCCTGTGGTGGTTACACATGGGGAGAGATGTCTTAGCTGCAGAGGACCTGTCTGTGAAGCTAGGGGTTTCAGCACCACACCAGGTGCCCCAGCCCTAGGGTACCAGTGCTGGGAAGAGAAGTCCCCATAACTGCTGGTGGTAAAAACTGTTGTGGATGGTGGCTGAGTAAGAAGGAAGGCTTCTGGAGTCTCAGGTGTTTCTCTTAAAAGAGCCGGCTCACTGACCAACTTAGACTCATTCACTCTGAACTCTAGCTTGAAAGGCACCAGGAACAAAGGAGGCGAAACTATATAGTCCTGCAAGGGCTGAAGGAGCAGCTTTCTTCCAGACCGAAGTGAAGCAGAAGCCATTGTACCTGTGCTGAGCCTTTCTCCCACAGATCCCAGTGGTGGGTAGTATATCTGAGCCTCCATCAACCTGGCTAACACTGTGTCCTCTGATTCCTCACCCTGATTCCTCACCCCACCCAAATCGAGGGACTGCCCAATCCCCTTCCAGTGGGTTTTAAATACAAATGTCCTGTCTTGGCTCATGTTGTGGATTTTCTAAAAATCCCTCAAAGGTTCTCAAACACCAGACCAGCAGCATCTGGCCTTGGTGTGTCTCATATATCTTGCTAAGTGGCACAAGATTTGGCACTAGCAGCAGCCAGCCTTGGCCTCTCCTGGGTACCTCCAAGTCCAGCACAGGTAGCAGCCATCTGAAATTGCTTTGTAATTCATGCTTGGTGGCCCAGGGTACTGCATAGGTGATGGGTGACCTTGGCTTGTACCTCCTCAGAGGCTCCAGAGCCAGAAACCAGATAGATAGCTTCAGACTAAGAGTACCACCAAACCACTTTCATGGGTAGTACACTTAAGGGGCAGGCTTGTGGGGCACCAGTGACTTGCTTATGTGATTCCTGCTCCATGGGGTCTGCCTGCATAGAAGAGGCTCTGCTGTGGTTTGGCCAGTCTTTGAAATTGATGGCATGTAGGTAAATTCCTCTTGTGTCAACAGCATATCAAGGTTCAACAGCAACGGGAGAGTGCACATAGCCCACATGGAGATGTACCTGCAGTGCTCGGCTTGGGTGACTGAGGAGGCTGCATCAATGGGCCCTACAGGACATCTACTACATAAAGCCACTCTACCAAGACTGGGAGACATAGTAGCTCTGCCTAATACATAGAAACAAAGACAGGGAGGTAGCCAAAAAGAGGAGACAAAGGAATATGTCCGAAGAGAAACAACAGAACACAACTCCAGAAAAAAAATAAACAATGGAGACAAGCAATCTACTAGATGTAGAGTTCAAAACACTGGTTATAGGTGCTCTCCCTCTTGGGAGCATGCCTACGCTTTTCCATCCCTCTATTCTTTCCTCCAGGTGCTTTATCTCTGCTTTTCCCTCTCCTAAGCTTCATGGGCCCTTGTTTTGCTTCTATAATTTGTTTCCTGAGCCTGTAGAGCCTGGCTAGCTCACTTCTATAACTTTCTAAATAAACTTCAAGAAAGAAAAAGAAACATGGATTATAAAGATGCTTAGAACTTAGGGGAAGAGTAGATGTTTTAGTGAGAACTTCAACAAAGAGGTAGGAAACATAGTAATGGGGATAGAAACAAAAAACCAGTAAGAAGTGAAGACTACGATAACTAAAATGGATACAGATAACTAACAGTAGAGTAGATGAAGCAAAGAATCAAATCAGTGATTTGGTAGATAAGGAAGCAGAGATACCGAATCAGATCAGCAGAAAGAAAAAAAAGGATAAAAAGATAATTAAGGGACCTCTGGGACAACATCAAGTGTGCTAACATTTGCACCAAGAGGGTACAAAGAAGAAAGAGCAAGGAATTGAAACCCTATTCACGAAAATAATGACAAAAAGAGAACTTTAGCCTGTGTACAAGTCCAGGAAATGCAGAGAAAAGATGAACCCAAAGAGGCCCTCACTGAAACAATGAAAATGCCAAAGGTTAAAAACAGCTACAGAAAAGCTGTTAGTTACCTACAACAGGGAGCTCCTATAAGACTGGCAGCTGATTTCTTAGAGATTTGCAGGCCAGACAGCATTGGCACAAAAATATTCAAAGTGATGAAAATCAAGGATCTATAACAGATTATCCAGCATTCAGAATTGAAGGACAGATAAAGAGATTCCCAGACAAGAAAAAGCCCATCACCACCAAACCAGTGAATTAAAGGGTCTTCAAGAAGATCAAAAACTGAGTAATAAAATGGCAATAAATACATATCTATCAACAATCACTTTAAATGCAAATAGATTAAATGCTCCAGTCAAAGACATGTGGTGGCTGAATGAATAACAAAACAAGGACCTTACAAATGCTGTGTACAACAGGTTTGCTTCAGATCCAAAGATACACAGACAAAGTAAAGGGATGTAAAAAAATATGTCGTAAAAATGTACATGTATTTTTTTTACAAGGCTGGAGTAACAATACTTATACCAGACAAAATAGACTTTAAGTTAAGGCTATAACAAGACAAAGGACCCAGCAATTCTATTTCTAGCTATTTATTTATTCAAAGAAACCCAACACTAGTCAAACCTCAGTCCTTGAATGCTTCCCAACTCAAACAGTTTGGTTCTTGACCAGTTCTTGGAAAATATGCCTAAGTTGTAAAACAAAACTGGTTTTTGACATAATAACACTTGCATGCTGATACCTGTATTATTAGTCACGTGTCTATTAGACACAATTCGGTTTTCAAACAAATCACTTCACAGACATCCAGAATGAATTAAGTTTGAGAACTGAGGTTCAACTGTATATCAAAAAGAATATGCATCCATATGTTCATTGCATTACTATTTATAATAGCCAAAGTATAGAACCAACCTAAGTGTTTATTAATAGATGATGGTAAGAAGAGATGCATATGAAGTCTGTCCGGAAGGTATCCAGCCATATAATGTGAAAGAGACATTTATTGAAGAAGATAAAAGGTACAAGAAACATTGCACCTATGTGATACATGCCTCCATCCCCTTAAAGTAGGCACCTAGGGACCTCACACAGTTCTCCCAATTGCTATCAGCTGCCCTGTATATTTTCCTGAACCTCATCAGTGGTCTGAAATCTCTTCCCTTTTAAAGGTGATTTTAGTTTTGGGAAAAGACAGAAGTCACAGGGTGCCAAATCAGGGCTGTAGGGGGGCTGAGTCACCTGGGTATTTTGATGTCTCACCAAAAAACTGCATGAAACGTGATGTATGAGTGGGTATGTTGTGATGAAGCTGCCAATGCCAGTTGCCCATAACTGCAGCCTTCTGAATCATCTGGATAGTGTCCGTGGAGGAATGTTCAAGCTTAATGCAAAATTTTATACAGATTTATTGCTCTGCCTGCTCAGTCATTTTGAATAAGGCCACACAGTACACATGCTCACTCAATGGCATCTGACTAGTACAGTGAAGTTGTCATTGTTCAGGCATATGCATTCCAGTGCCCTCTCCTTGGCTGTCAGGTTACATCAATGTTACGAAAACTGTTCTTGTTATAGTAACAATGGCTGGACTTTTTCTGGACAGACCTCATGTATACAATGGAATATGACTCAGCCATTAAAATAACAATGACATCTTACTATCTGCAACAATGTGGATGGACTTAGAGGGTATTGTTCTGAGTGAAATTAGGTCAGACAGAGAAAGAAATGCCATATGATTTTACTTATATGTGGAATCTAAAAGCTAAGCTGATCAGAAACACACTCATAGATACAGAGAAGATTTTGATGGTTGCCAGATGGGAGGGAGTTTGGGGGGGTGGGTGAAAAAAGGGAAAGGATTAAGAAGTACAAATTGGTAGCTACAAAATAATCATGGGGATTTAAAGTACAGCATAGGGAATATAATCAATATTGTGATAACTGTATGGTGTCAGGGAATATAGTCAGTAGTACTGTGATAACTGTATGGTTTCAGATGTATTTAATCGGGGGGACCACTGCATAGGTATGTAAATGTCTAATTGCTGGGTTGTACACCTGAATCTAATATAATGTATGTCAACTGCAATTAAAAATATTTAGGGGAATATCAGACTTGGAAAGGCCTTGAAGATCATGTAGTTCATTTTGTGGTGGAAGAAATTGTGACCCAGATTGCTTGAGTGTCATGTATGAGTGACAAGATTAATTACAGAGCCAAGACTAGATTCCTAATCCAATTTTTATAATCAGATCATCTATCTTTACTCATTTACTTTTTGAAATAGATTATTAGATTATTTGCAAATGGAACCTTAAATGATGGATGGTTATGAGATGTAAAACTCACTTGGCATACAGCTTTGTTGTTGATTTTTTCTTGGAACTTTTCTTCTCTGTTCTGACATTTCTGTGTCTCTATTTATAGTAGTGATCTCTTTGGAATTTGCCTTCTGATTCTGTTCATGTTGCTTCATATTAACTGATATTCTCATTTCATTTTTTTAAAAAATGTGTTTGAAAGGACTTGAGAAGGAAAAGAAGAAATTAAAGTTTTTAGAAATAGCACCTGAAATTACTATTTTCCTATGAATTATCATAAGCATTGTTTATAGCAGGTTATCCAGTTGTGGTACCTAATGATACCAATACTAATTTATCAAGATAGAATAGTTTATTTTGTAAATTAAAAATATAAAATCTAAAATAAATTTCTTCTATCCAGGACAGTTACTACTTTTACATTAACTACCTTGCTCCTTAACTACATACAAGGTGGGGCAAAAGTAGGTTTACAGTTGTTCATGTGGAAAATAATACAATAATTAATAAATAATGATACAAGAATAAACTGTTTAAGCTACTCACAACTGTAAACCTACTTTTGTCCCACCCTGTACTTTGATATAAGTAAAGATCAAGAGATTTTAGCTAAGAGTCTTTAAATGCTAAAATCCTTAAGGTCAGGGACTGTTTACCTTGGAGATTAACATAATATCTGGCATCCAGTAGGTGCTTATTAATCAATTCATTAAAAATGTTGGCCATTGTTCTAGGTGCTGGATCTACAGCAGTGAACAAAACAAATGATATCCTTACCCTGATGGAGCTTATTCTAGTGAGTGAATGTTGAATAAAACCATGAATCACTTTGCACAGATTCCATATTTGTTTTCACATGGTTACTTACATCAGCCTAAAAAAGAATAATTTGTAGTTTATTAAGCAATGTGAAGAGTCATAATAGGAGAAGCTTAGTAATTAGGTCATTCACTCATTAAGCATTTATTTCCTAGTGTAAGTATGTAAAATTATTTGAAATTACATAAATAGTCATTGTGTTTCCAATTGTCATTCAATTCTTCTGTTTGTGACCTTGAGTAAAGGCCTCAGTTGCTCACCAGGCCACCACCAGAGATCTGTATCTGAAATCAAATATCTCTGAATGTCTCTTGACTGTGCTGGCTCAAAACTTCATACACATCAAAGGTCTAATTGTAACTTGTTTATTGTTCTTCACACCAGAGTGTGAGCTCACAGGGCACTTGTCTATTTTAGTCACCATTGTATACCAAGTATATAAAATAACGTGCCACATGGTAGATAGTAAATGTCAATCAGCCCTTGGCCACTCAAAATGCAATGTCTTCCGCACTCATGGCTACAGCCTACATCTAATCTTCATTCAGACTACTCAAATTATAAAAATCTTAAACTCCAGTATTCTCGCAAGAAGACGTATTATCACTTTAGCTTGTTTACTAATATATCCCATCTGTTCTTCTAGTCTTTTGACACTTCCCTATTCTTCCCATCTCTGTTACTTCCTGGCCTTACTTTGCTGGTCACTTCAAGAATTCTCAGACTTCTGGTCAACATGATGGTGTAGGCAGACATGGCTGACATCTTCCAACAACCACATCAAAATTACAACTAAAATACAGAACAACCAATATTCAGAACCATCAGAAATTGAGTTGAATGAAAGTCTGACAACTACAGAGCTACCATACAGACTGACTGGTAGGAGGGGCAGAGACATGGAAGGAGCTGACCCCTCACCTACTTGTGGTGGATAAAAATTTGGGAGTGATATCTTGGGAGTGAGGAGTCCCAGCCCTATACAAGGCCCTGCAGCCCAGGGTTCCAGTGCCAGGAAGAAAGTCCCCACAGATTCTGCCTGCAAAACCAGCAGGAATTGAGTCAGTGGAAGAAAGTGCTGACACCCCAAGCAGCTCCTCTTAAACAACCCACACATGGACTCACCTGCACAGATTCACTCCCTCTGAGTTCTAGCACCAGGGTAGTAGCTTAAAAGGCACCAATAGCATAAAGGGAGGGACTGAAGTATCTAGCATCAAGGTGAACGGAGGCCATTGTCCCTTTTCTGAGCCCTCCCCCCACAGAAACAGCAAGCTGGTGCCATATCTGAGATTCCATCAACCTGGCTAACACTGACCCTCCAAGGAGTTCCCCAGGGACTCTGCCCCACCCAACTTAAGGTCCCACCCAAGCTGCTCTTCCATATGAGTGGCTGGTCTTGGCTTATGCTGCACAACTTCTAAATCCTCTTAAACAAGCAATAACTGGCTTCAGTAATTCCCTGGTCTTGCACTAACAGCAGCCTGCCAAGAGTCACGGCTTGATTTCACTTGGGAATCTCTAAGCCTGGCACAAGTAGCAGCCATCTTAGATTGCTCATGCAGGGTGGCCCTGGGCAAAACACGGATGGGGGTTGACCTTGGTCTGCACCACCCAGGAAACCCCAGGAGAAGCACACCCAGTGCACAGCTACAGACCACATCAGAATACCATCACCCTGCCTCTTCACAGCTGATGCTTCATGGATGGTGAAGGTTGGTGGTAAGTGGTCACAGCCAATCCTTGCAGCTTACTGGCCTGGGAAAATCTCTGCCATTGATCTGCCAGCAGTAACCAAGGCTCAACTACAAGAGGAGAGTGTACTCAGCCCATGGAAAGGGTGCACCTCGAGTTCCCAGGTTGGATGATAGAGGAGGCTGTTACATTGGACTCTACAGGACACCTACTACATTATAGCACACTACCAAGGCACAGAGTCAAAACAGCTCTATCTAATACATAGAAACAAAGGGAGGCTGCCAAAATGAGGAGACAAAGAAACATGGCCCAAATGAAGAACAGATCAAAACTCCAGAAAAAGCTAAATGAAATGGAGATAAGTGATCCAACAGATGCAGAGTTGAAAACTGGTTACAAGTGTGTTCAAGGAACTTAGTGTGGAACTCAACAACATAATAAAGATCCAGTTAGAGACAAAAGATATGCTAATTAAAGAAAAATTTACACGGAAATAACAGGATGGATGAAGCTGAGAACTAAATCAGTGATTTGGAACATGTGGGAGCAAAAAACCAACCAATCAAGAAGAAAAAAGGAATCCAAAAAAAATGAACATAGTACAAACAGCCTCTGGGACAAGGAAAACTTCAAGAGGTCCAACATTTGCATGAAAGGACTGCTGGAAGGAGAAGAGAACGAGCAAGAAATAGGGGGAATGAAAAACTTCCTTAATTTGCTGAAGGAAATGACATGAAAGTGTCCAGGGAGCAGAGTCCCAAACAAGATGGATGCAAAGAGGCCCACTCCAACTCATCATAATTAGAATGCCAAAGGTTATGGATAAAGAGAGAATCTTAAGAGCAGGAAGAGAAAAGCAGTTAGTTAGCGACAGGGAAGTTCCCATAAGACTGTCAGCTGATTTCTCAAAAGAACCTTTTCAGGCTAGAAGGGATTGGCAACAAATATTCAAAGTCATGAAAAGCAGGGAACTACAGCCAAGATTGCTTTACCCAGTGAAGCTACCATTTAGAATCAAAGAACAGATAAAGAGCTTTCCAGACAAGAAGAATCCAAAGGAGTTCATCACCAAACCATTATTACATGAAATGTTAAAGGAACTTATTTAAGAAAAAGAAGATCAAAACTATGAACAATAAAGTGGCAGAAAATACATACCTGTCAATTGAGTCAAAAACCAAACTATGCAACTATAGAAGAATGGAGACAGAATCATGGATACAGAGAGCATTTTGAATGTTGCCAGATGGGAGGGGATTGTTGGGGAATGAGTGAAAAAGTGAGGAGATTAAGAAGTCCAAATAGGTTGTTATAGAAGAGCCATGGTGATATAAAGTACAGTACAGGAAATGGATTAGCCAAAGAACTTATACACATGACCCATGGACATGAACAATGGTTGGGGGATTGCCTGAGGGAATGGAGGGCGCTGGATGGAAAGGTCAAAGGGGAAAATCAGGACAAGTTTAATAACATAATGAGATATAATTAAAAAATAATTCTCCTGCCCTGACTGGTGTGGCTCAGTTCAGCATCATCTCACAGCAAAAGGTCACTGGTTCAATTCCTGGTCAGGACACATGATTAGGTTGTGGATTTCATGCCCAGTTAGCATGCATACAACAGCCAGTTGATCCAATTGATTGATATTTCTCTCTCACATTGATGTTTCTCTCCCTCACTTTCTCCCTCCCTTACCCTCTCTCTAAAAATAAATAAAATCTTAAAAAAATAAAGTTAAAAAGAATAATTCTCAGCTCCCATTGTCCTTTGTTTTTTAGTTGTGGTTACTCTTTAAATCTACTACTATTAATCAATTGAAATATTCTGGTGTTAGATGAGCTTCAATTCACCATTGGCTATGTAAGTACAAGTTATTTAACTTCACCAAGTTTAACTTTTTTAGTGTGTTCTTTGGTACCCTAAGCATTATAATGAAAATTAAATGACATTATTGTAACCAGATACTATTGCCTCTACATAATGAAAATCCTTATTAAATAACAACCAGAAAATCCAGATACAGAATGCCTCCAGGACTGCTTGATTTAGCAGCTCAACAAAATATGACATACAGTGTTTTTCATCCTTAGTCTATGATTTAGTGCCCCTAATGATTGCATAATGGTTGCCACAGTTCCCAGTGTTATGCAGTCATGATTGTAAGTGGCAGAAGAAAGTTTCTTCTCTTTCTTCTACCCCCTTCCCCTGGATACCACTTGGACTCAGCTGAATCACACAGGCTTACTCTAGCAAGTATTGTACTTGGTTTTGAATAATTAAGATTCATCTGGAGCTAAAAGGAGAGGTCCCACCTTCCTAGTAATAGTTATTACTACATTTGTGACCCTTAGAATTCTGTCTTTAGACCTTTTTTAAAAAATAGTTATTTTTTGAGAGTGGGGAAGGGAAGGAGAAAGAGGGAGAGAAACACCAATGTGTGGATGCTTCTTGTGTGCTCCCCACTGGGGACCTGGCCTGTAACTCAAGCATGTGCCCTGACTGAGAATTGAACTGGCAACACTTTGGTTCACAGGCTGACACTCAATCCACTGAGCCACACCAGCCAGGGCCTTTTTTTTTTTTTTAACTATATAAATCTACATTCACTCTAGTATAATCTTTAGACTTATGATTTTAAGGATCATCTCTACTTCCAATTTTTTTAATCTTCCCCCTGGACTGCTTCTCTGAATACCATACTCATATGTCCAGTTGCCTATTAGACATTACCATTTGTAGGTTTAATAGGCATTTTAAAGTTGATCCAATATTTTGTAAATAGATTTTATTTATTTTTAGAGAGATGGGGAGGGAGACAAACATTAATGTGAGAGAGACATCAATTGGTTGCCTCTCATACATGCCCTGACCAGGGCTTGAATCCACAACCCAGGCGTGTGCCCCTGACCAGGAACTGAACTGGTGACCTTTCACATTGCAGAACTATACTCAACCAACTGAGCCACACTAGTCAGGGCAATAGGTCCAATGTTAAACTCAATTTCCCTCTCTAGCTCTTCTACTTTCCTATTGTAGTAAATAGCAATTTTGTTCTTTCAATTTGCTGAAGCTGAAAAACCTTGGGAGTCATTGATTTTTCTCATATTTCATATATGATTCATCAGGAAATCCTACTGACTCTACCTTTAAAATAAATAAAAGAGCACCTTTACTGCCACATCATCATGCAAACCACCTAAATTATTGCAATATTCTTTTTTTATTTTATTTTAATAATTGTTCAAGTACAGGTTTCTCCCTCTTACTCCCATTCCAGCCCACCCACCCAACCCTCCCCACTTCCCTCCCATTACCACCCTCCCCCTAGCTTTTGTCCATGTGTCCTTTAAATTTGTTCCTGTAAACCCTTCCCATTCTCCCCTGAAATTCCCTCTTCTCTCCCCTCTGGTCACTGTCAGTCTGTCCCCTATTTCACTGTCTTTGGTTATATTTTGCTTGTTTCTTTGTTTTGTTGTTTAGGTTCCTGTTAAAGGTGAGATCATATGGTATTTGTCTTTCACTGCCTGGCTTGTTTCGTTTAGCATAATGCTTTCCAGCTCCATCCATGCTGCTGCAAAGGATAGGAGCTCCTTCTTTCTTTCTGCTGCATAGAATTCCATTGTGTAAATGTACCATAGTTTTTTGATCCATTCACTTACTGATGGGCATCTAGGTTGCTTCCAGCATCTAGCTATTGTAAATTGTGCTGCTGTGAACATCGGGGTGCAAAGGTTCTTTTGTATTGGTGTTTTAGTGTTCTTAGGATAGAGTCCCAGCAGTGGAATTGCAGGGTCAAAAGGCAGATCCATTTTTAGTTTTCTGAGGAAGTTCCATGCTGCTTTCCATAGTGGTTTTACCAGTCTGCCGTCCCACCAACAGTGCACTAGGGTTCCCTTTTCTCCACAACCTCTCCAGCACTTGTTGTTTGTTGCTTTGTTTATGATGGCCATCTGACTGGTGTGAAGTGGTATCTCATTGTGGTTTTAATTTGCATCTCTCTGATAGCTAGCGATATTGAACATTGTTTCATGTGTCTTTGAATCTTCTGTCTGTCCTCCTTGGAGAAGTGTCTGTTCAAGTCCTTTGCCCATTTTTTAATTGGGTTACTTGTCTTCTTAGAGTGTAGTCATGTAAGTACTTTATATATTTTGGAGATTAAACCCTTGTCTGAGGTATCATTGGCAAATATGTTTGCCCATATAGTTGGTTGTCTTTTTATTTTGATACTGTTTTCTTTAGCTGTGCAGAATCTTTTTATTTTGATGAGGTCCCATTTGTTTATTCTTTCCTTTATGTCCCTTGCTCTAGGAGACATGTCAGTAAAAAAGTTTCTGCGTGAAATATCTGAGATTTTCCTACCTAAGTTCTCTTCTAGGATTTTAATGGTGTCACGGTTTATATTTAAGTCTTTTATCCACCTTGAATTTATTTTTGTATATGGTGTAAATATTTTTTTGCATGTAGCTCTCCAGTTCTCCCAACACCATTTGTTGAAGAGGCTATTTTTATTCCATTTTATGTTGCTGCTTCCTTTGTCAAATATTAATTGACTGTAGAGAATTGGGTTTATTTCTGGGCTCTCTGTTCTGTTCCATTGGTCCATGTGCCTGTTTTTATAACAGTACCAGGCTGTTTTGATTACAGTGGCCTTGTAGTATAGTTTAGTGTCAGGTATTGTGATCCCTCCTACTTTACTCTTCTTTCTCAAAATTATTGCAATACATTCTTAGTAGTCTTTACCATTCTTCCCCACTCGCGTCTTAATTCAGAAGCCAACGCTATTCTGACATTGCATAAAATTCCAGTGGCTTCTCATCTTTCCTCACATAGGTCAATCTTTATTAGTTACAGGGCTCTACACTATTTAGCTGCGTATTATTTCTCAGACTACCTCCTAACCTTTTCGCCTCCCCTACTACATCATTCTGACACAGCAGCACCTCAAAGATGACTAGTATTTTTAAAATTTCCCTCTACCTGGTATATTCTACCCCCACATATATACATACCTTTCCCTCTTTTCTCTTTCAGGTAGTGCAAATGTCATTTCTCAACTTTCCATTTCTGGTCACCCCATTTAAAATTTTAATTCTTTAATTCCCTTTCCTACTTTATTTTTCTTAAATCCCATAACCATCTAATATTCTATATAGTATTAATATTTTTAAAAATGTTTTTAATAATTTCAAAATTTTGAAATTTTATCTCCCTAGTTAGAATGTAAAGTACATGAGGCATGGATTTTTGTTCATACTGTATCCTCATTTCCTAAAAAGGTATCTTGGCATATGGAAGGTCCTTAATAAAATGAAGAAATGAATAAAGTGAATGTCAATTCATCATGGTTTCTAGTTTCAGCTGGGTCCTCAGTGAAACTTAGTAATTCTTGTTTCTGATTGTTTTCCTTCCTATTTCTCATAATTGCTATGCCAAACCATCACTACTCTTACCAAATCCCTACTTTTATTCTCAGCTCTAAAGTAGTCAATGCCCTTTTAAAGAGTTTTGATAGGACCTCTTCATAGTTCTCTTGCCTTCAAATTTAGAAATTTGTTATTTTTAATTTTTATCTTCTAATTTTGTCCTAATTTCATCTACTGGTACTCTTGGTACCAAACCTTCTAACTTCTGAGACCTCACTTAAGTAGTTATTTCTTCCCTTATATATTCTATGTATTTTTATATATCTCATTTTTCTCTGTATTTTTTTCTTCCTCTCTTGACCGCCTTCACCCCCCTTAATCCTTCCCTTATTACAACTCTTTTTTTTTTCAAGAAAGAATTCATTAGCAAAGACTCAAATAGAAGCATACATTTATTTAGAAAGTCACAGAGTTATAAGAAGTGAGTTACGGAAGAAGTGAGCCAGCTGGGCTGCATGAGCTCAGGAAACAAGTTACAGAGGCAAAACAAGGACCCTTGGAACTTAAGAAAAAGAAAGGCAAAGAGAACACACTTGGGGGTAGGAGAGAGGGAAAGGTGTGGGCATGCTCCAGAGAGAGTGCACTGGGGAAAGAATGGGATGGGAAAATGTGTAGGCTTTCTCGAGAGAGAGAACAAGTATGCCACAACTCTGCTTCAGGTGACTATTTTGAAATGTTTAAATTTATTCCATTGTCATATCCCTTCTTGTTCAATTCACTGACTTCTGGCTGTTGCTTTCATTGCCAACAATCTCCTCTACCTCCTAATATTGTGAGAGATTACATAAGGTTATATGTGTTAAGAATTTAGAATAATACTTGCACATAGTTTTGTTTTGTTTTTTGAGTGATTGCCATATATACTGTAACTACTGAAACCAAAATCATTCTTACCTGTGAGTACTTTTCTGTCATCCTTCTTGACTTCCCTGTGTCTTTCATGAAACACTGTCCTTTGGGTTTGGGGAGACCAGTGGTATCAAGATGTTTTCAGCTTCAAGTTAAGAGAATATTTTTAACAATAAATCCAATGATAGGTGGTCCCAAGGTTGATTTAGAGATGCAGCAACACTATCAAGGGCCCAGGCTCTTGTGTTTGTATGCTACTATTCTTGCTGTTTCACAGATATTTATCTTCAGGGTTTTGAGATAGCAAGCATCCTATTTTCATTATCGAAAAGCAGAAAAACAGTGCTGGGCTTTCTCCTGGATAGGTATCTCTTTATGGGAAGGACAACCTTCCCAAAGTCCCCCAGAGAATTACCCTTTTCATCGGATGCCCCTACACTAATCACTGGCAAAAGGCATGTAGTTACTATGATAGACTGAAATTAACCATGAGTCTTTCCCCAGGAACTGAGGGAAGCTTATACTTTCCTTTAGTTTGTTATTCTAAAAGAAATGACTAGATATCCACTGGCCAAAAAGAGTGTAGGAAAGGCTGTTTGGTTCATCATAATCAGTAGTGTCTATCATACTGTTCTTACCTGGTAGATCTTTAATTGTTTCTTCTCATTCTTTTTTATTGTCTTTTCTTGATTGGTGTGCCCCTTAAATGCTTATAGTCTCAAAGTTCATCTTTGATTCTTTCAAAAATTATCCCTTTTTTACACTTTCAAATGCCACTGGTGTTACAGTCTTTTCTCCAGCTAAGATTTTTTTCCCTAAGTCTCAGTTCAGAATGTCCAACTCTTTTCTAAACAACTTCATCCATTCCACTCAACTGAATGCTGTTGTACTAGGTTTTGGGGAGTCATACATTAAATTTAACCTTGTCCTGTATGATCTTACATTACAGTAGGGGAATTAGAGAAAAAGTGATTACAACATAGGTAGTAATTAGGAATATAGTTCAAGCAATGATTTTGACCAAATATAGAAGTAGTATAGATGAATAGGTGTGTTCTAAATGGAACTTGCCTTATTCTTCAAATGTACTCTTCCTATATTCTGTACTTTTATTAGTAGCCCAACTGTGCACACCTTTGTTCAATATAGAAACCAAGGCAATCTAAAACTTTAAAATCTCCATATACAGTTGGTTGGCAAATTGTACATATGCTACCCCTAAATTTAGCCATTTATCTTTTTATATCATAGTAATCTTACTTTAGGTCCTTGTAATTATTCATGTCATTGTATTATTCACTCTTTAAAAGTTAATTTAACAGACTTCTGGCCAAGATGGAGGTGTAGGTAGACACATGTTGCCTCCTTGCACAACCAAAGGGGCGATAATAAGTTGAAAAACAAAAAACAACCAGAATTGCCAGAAAATCAAACTGTATAGAAGTTGGACAACTAAGGAGCTAAAGAAGAAACATTCATCCAGACCAGTAGGAGGGGTGGAGATGGGCAGCTGGGGCAGAGAGGATTCATGGCCAGGAGGACCAAGGCAGGAAAGGTGGCAGCTGGTGGACTGGGTGGTCCCACATTTGTGTGCAGATAAACTGGGAGGAACAACTGGGGAGCAAGACAGACCATACAACTCAGGGTTCCACTGCAGGGAAATAAAACCTCAAAACCTCTGACTGAAAAAACCTTTGGGGGTTGTGGTGGCAGGAGGAATTCTCAGCCTCACGGGAGAGTTCACTGGAGAGACTGCAGGGTCCTAGAATGTACACAAAACCACCCACCCAGGAATCAGCACCAGAAGAGCCCAATTTGCTTGTGGGTAGCAGAGGAAGTTACTGAAAGCCAGCTGAGAGCTGAGCAATTGGTAATGTTCCCTCTCAGACCCCTCCCTGACATACAGCACCACATCATTGTTGCCCCACCCTGGTGAGTACATAAAGCTCCACCTCTTACTACATAACAGGTGAGCCAAGACAAAAAAATACTGTCCAAAAGAAAGAACAGATCAAAACTCCAGAAAAAATACAACCAAGCAATGAAGAGAACCAACCTATTAGATCGGGGGTGTCAAACTCATTTTCATCAAAGGCCACATCAGCGTTGCAGTTGCCTTCAAAGGGCTGAATGTAATTTTAGGGCTGTATACATGTAACTACTCCTAACAGTTAAGTGAGAGCTCAGCGCTGCCTCCAGGTAGAAACAAGGTGCCAGTCTGAATAAAACAAGGTGGAGGGCCAGATTTGGCCCACAGGCCATGTGTTTACCATCTGTATATCAGATGCACAGTTCAAAACACTGGTAATCAGGATGCTCACAGAAATGGTTGAGTATGGTTGCGAAAGAGGAAAAAGTAAAGGCTATGCAAAATGAAATAAACAAAAATATACAGGGAACCAACAGTGAAGGGAAGGAAACTGGGACTCAAATCAATGGTTTAGATTGGAAGGAAGAAATAAACATTCAACCAGAACAGAATGAAGGAACAAGAATTCAAAAAAAAAAAATGAGAAGCTTAAGAACATCCAGGACAACTTTAAACAATCCAATATCTGAATCATAGGGGTGCCAGAGGAAGAGCAAGAAATGGAAAACTTATTTGAAAATATAATGGAGAACTTCCCTATCTGGCAAAGGAAATAGAATTCCAAGGAGTCCAGGAAGCTCAGAGTCCCAAAGAAGTTGGACCCAAGGAAGCACACACCGAAGCACATCATAATCATATTGTCCAAGATTAAAGATAAGGTGAGAATCTTGAAAGCAGCAAGAGAAAAGGAGACAGTTACACTCCTACAAAGGAGTGCCCATAAGACTATCACTTGATTGCAGTCATGAAGGAGCTGGAAAGAAGTATTCCAAGTCATGAAAAGGCAAGGACCTACATCCAAGATTACTCTATCCAGCAAAGCTATCATTTAGAATGGAAGGGAGACAAAGTGCTTCCCAGATAAGGTCAAGTTACAGGAGTTCATCATCACCAAGCCCTTATTGTATGAAGTGTTAAAGGGACTCCTCTGAGAAAAAGAAGATCAGAACTATGAATAGTAGAATGACAACAAACTCACAACTATCAACAGCCACCCTAAAGCAAAAACAAAAACAAAAATGAACTAAGCAAGCAACTAGAACAGGAACAATATCACAAAAATGGAGATCCCATGGAGGGTTATCAGTGGGGAGGGGGTGGGGGGAAAATGGGGGGAAAGGTACAGGGAATAAGAAGTATAAATGGTAGATACAAAATAGACAGGGGGAGGTTAAGTATAATATGGGAAATGGAGTAGTCAAAGAACTTATATGTATGACCCATGGACATGAACTAAGAGTGGGGGAATGATGGTGGGAGGTGGGGACAGTGCAGAGGGGATAAAGGGGAGGAAAATATGGGACAACTATAATAGCATAATCAATAAAATATATTTTAAAAATTAAAAATTTAACAGCAATGTATTATAAATAAGGCCTAATAGTAGAAAATAAGTTCCAGGGGAAGAAAACCAGGCTCTCTTGGGGAAGTTACAACCCAGTGTGTTAAGGCATAAATGAACAGATCATTTGGTAGTTGTGATAGAGTGGAGATACTGGGAAAAATAGGAGAACTCAAGGTCAGGGGGTCATATTTGGCCAACTAGAGGCTGTCTCAAAGCAGTAGTAAACTAAGTGAGGAAAAGTGTTACATACACACATATCATTCACTTCATACATACCAAAGAAATACCACTTTGAGGACATTATTTTGGTTGCCTGTGTACTTATTAATTTGCTGTTGCTTAAAGATAATTTTTAAAACAGTTGATTTAGATTATTAGTAGTCATATATCTTTATACAGTTGATCCTTCATTATTAACCAATTCTGTGCTTTTGAATTTATCCACTAATTAAAATCTATTTAACCTTGAAATCAAGTACTTGAGGTGCTTTGTGGGTGGGGTTTTTTGTTTTTTTTTTTGTTTTTTTGTTTTTTTTTTTTAGATATGAACATGGGCAGAGTAGCAAAAAAAAAAATTGAGTCATGTTCCTTGCTGAGGTCCAACAAGGCAGTGCTTACTGAGCCTTATTATTTCAATTCTCATATTGTAAACAAGTCTTTGTAGAGTATATAGAATATTTTCCCATCTTTTTTCATTTTATGCTTTTTCTTGGCGAGTTCACTGTTTAAAGAAATGTTTTAGTGTAATGCTGAAATGCTGTCCAAATTGGCCATAGGACAGAGGAAGGCTTTGATATATCTTATGGAGAGAATATAATGGTAGATAAGCTTTAATCAGGCATGAGTTGTAGTGCTATTGACCTTGAGTTCAATGTTATATTAATTAAGGTATCTTTAGACAGAAATACACATAAAACAAGGTTAAATACCGATGAGTTGACTTAACTGCATTTCTGTTAGGGGCAATGATTCAGTATTTGCCCCTTAAGCATCCACAGCAACTTTATAGAAAATAGCCATGGCTAATAATGAGAATTGAGTACTTTTAGGGTAAATTTGATTTTGGGAAACAGCCAAAGTCATTTATGGCCAGTACAGTATAGAGGTATGATTATTAAAGTCTTTCTCAACCTTTTAAAACATATCCCTGCCCCCTTTTGGAAAACATCTTACTTCACTACCCTAAATATTCTAGTACATTTTTCTCATTAGACACAGCCAGGTTGAGAATTAGTCTATAAGTTTTATTTTACCATTAGCTAGGCTGATGCTCTGTAGTGGAAACTGAGTGTTTATAGTAAAAACTATAGTTTTAAAAAAGTTTGCTAGATATAATACAATTTTATTGTTTAGTGGTTTTTTTAGACTGCCCTCTTATTCCAGTCAAGAACAACTTGCATAAAGCAGAGGTTGGCAGACATTTTCTGTTAAGGGCCAGACAGTGAATCTTTAGGTTTTTTGGGCCATACAGTCTTTGCTACTACTACTCAATTCTGCCACTGTATGGCGAAAGCAGCAAAAACCAATAGGTATTACTTTATGTGTTTATAAACTCCTTAAGAGCAAGGATCATGGCTTATATTGATGTGTCCTTCATGACACATAACACAGTAGGATCTCTAACTGTTGCCTTGACTTGCTGATTTAACCTAGACAATAAAAAGGCTATATTTTAAAATATTAAAAACTTGAGCAATTGAAACCCATCCATTTAAAATTGATTTCAGGAACATCTATAAAGGACACATGGACAAAACCAAAGAGGAGTAAAATCAAGGGTGGGAAGTGGGATGGCTGGCGTGGGGGGAAGTAGTGGTGGGAAAATGGAGACAACTCTTTGAACAACAATAAAAACTAGAAAAAATTAAAAAATAAAATTAAAAATTGAATTATTTTAGAAATCTGCCCTGGCTGGTGTGGCTTAGTGGATTGAGTGTGGGCTGCAAACCAAAGGGTCACCAGTTTGCTTCCCAGTCAGGGCACATTCCTGGGTTGTGGGCCAGGTCCCCAGTGGGGACCACGTGAGAGACAACCCCACATTGATTTTTTGCTCCCTCTATTTCTCCCTCCCTTCCTCTCTCTCTAAATATAAACAAATACAATCTTAAAAAAAAGAAAATGAATTATTTTAGAAATCTTTTAAATGTCCTTCTTTAAGTAATTACAGTAGTTGGTGCTTATTGTATTTGGAAATAGGCAGTCAATGGCCTAATCGTAGTAATTTGTGAATATTATAGAACATGTTGGCTTATTTTTATACATGTCCTAGTACATTTAGTAGGTTTCAATAAAGTCTTTGATAATAGTGAAGTTTCTACAATAGCTGTGCTTTAATTATTTTGTAAGTATATTTTATTGATTATGCTATTAGAGTTGTCCCATTTTTTCCTTCTCTTTTTCCAAATATGCCCAGTATCCCCATTCCCTCCAGCATTCCCCCCTGCTTTGTTCATGTCCATGGGTCATACGTATGTTCTTTGGCTTCTCCATTTCCTATACTATTCTTAACCTCCGCCTGTCTGTTTTGTACCTATTAATTGTGCTTCTTATTCCCTGTACCTTTTCCCCCATTCTCCCCCTCCCCTCTCCCCCTCCCTGCTGATAACCCTCCATGGGATCTCCATTTCTGTGATTCTGTTCGTGTTCTAGTTGTTTGCTTAGTTTTCTTTCTTTTGTAGGTTCAGCTGTTGATAGCTGTGAATTTGTTGTTATTTTACTGTTCATAGTTTTGAACTTCTTTTTTTAGATAAGTCCCTTTAACATTTCATACAGTAAGGGCTTGGTGATGATGAACTCCTGTAACTTGACCTTATCTGGGAAGCACTTTATGTGCCCTTCCATTCTAAATGATAACTTTGCTGGATAGAGTAATCTTGGATGTAGGTCCTTGCCTTTTCATGACTTGGAATACTTCTTTCCAGCTCCTTCATGACTGCAATCAAGTGATAGTCTTATGGGCACTCCTTTGTAGGTAACTGTCTCTTTTTCTCTTGCTGCTTTCAAGATTCTCACCTTATCTTTATCTTTGGGTAATGTAATTATGATGTGTCTTGGTGTGTTCTTCTTTGGGTCCAAATTGTTTGGGACTCTCTGAGCTTCCTGGACTTCCTGGAAGTCTGTTTCTTTGGCCAGATTAGGGAAGTTCTCCTTCATTATATTTTCAAATAAGTTTTCAATTTCTTGTTCTTCCTCTTCTCCTTCTGGCACCCCTATGATTTGGATGTTGAAACATTTAAAGTTGTTTTGGAGGTTCCTAAGCTTCTCTTCATTTATTATTACTATTTTTTTTGAATTCTTGTTTCTTCATTCTGTTCTAGTGAATGTTTATTTTTTCTTTTTGTTCCAAATTGTTTATTTGAGTCCCAGTTTCCTTCCCTTCACTGTTAGTTTCCTGTATATTTTTGTTTATTTCATTTTGCATAGCCTTCACTTTCTTTATTTTGTTACCATATTCAGTCATTTCTGTGAGCATCCTGATTACTAGTGTTTTGAACTCTGCATCTCGTAGGTTGGCTATCTCCTCATCGCATAGTTCTTTCTGGAGTTTGATCTGTTCTTTCATTTGAGTAACATTTCTTTGTCTCAGCACACTTGTAAGTGGTTGAGCCTTAGGTGTTCACTAAGGTGGGGCAACCCACATCGCTGCATTGTGGCTCTGTCTGTGGGGGAGAGGTCAGAGAGGGAACAGTGCTGCTTGCTCAGCTCTTGCCCTGCTATCAATCACTTCCCCAGCTTCCTGCAAATGAATGACGCCCTTCCAGGTGCTGCCCTGGTGCTGATTCCTGGGTGGGTGGACTTGTGTAGGTGCTAGGTCCCTGTGGGCCCCTCACATGGACTCTCCTGAGAGACCGGCTGTTTCTTCAGCCGCCACAACCTATTTTTACAGCCAGAGGTTATGAGGCTTTATTTTTCCTGCCACTGGGACCCTGGGTTGCACAGTCTGTTCTGGGCTGGGATTGCTCACTACCCCATTTTTCTTTCTGGTTTTAATCCACACATGAATGTAGGACTGCCAGGTCCATCTGCTGCCACCTCTCCCTCTTGGTCCACCAGCCGCTGCCTTGCTGCACATCCTCTCCACCTTGGCTGTCAATTTCTGCCCCTCCTACTGGTCTGGACAAATGTTTCTTTAACTCCTTGCTTTTTGGCTGGTTTAATTATTATGCCTTCGTGGATGTAATGTATTGTAAAGATAATTTACAGTTAAATATGAATAAATTGAAAAAATTATTTGAGTTGTAAATAGTTGGTGGGTTATACAAACTTGCTAGATAATCAGTTTATTGCTGGGCTAAGAGCCTATCATCTCTGTTAAACAGCAACCTATTCCTCTCCTTTCCTGCCTCACCTCCGTGCTATAGATATTTTTTTTTTCTGTTAATACTTGTCTCACTGTGTGGGGCTATTGGTTTCACTTTGGCCAGCCAGTTAAATTTCCCATGTGATTCTAATGCCCTTTGGGGCTACTTATGAGAGGATAACCTTCAGAAAAGAGTAAATTGAAAATCACACAAATTCCTCATTTCCTAGAGTTACTTTTGCTTTTAAGATTATGAAAGTATATATGGAGTGAGCATGTGTAAATAGAGCCAGTCCCACTACTTTCCTCTAAATGTAAACTATTATTTCAAAAACTCCTCACAAGTATTTTTTTCTTATAGATGAAAAATAGAATACTATTTTACTTTATTTTTCAACTTTATTGAGATATAATTCACATTTAAAATTTAATTCACAATTAAAATTACAGTTCACATTTAAAATGTATCAGAATTGTACACTTGAAATCTCTATTTTAATAACCAATGTCACTCCAATAAATTTAGTTTAAAAATTATAAGATATTTAAAGTGTACATTGAGATCATTTGATATACGTATACACTGTGAAAGGATTTCTCCCCTCTGGTTAATTAACATATCCTCCACACCTTATATTTATCATTTAAAAAATATGTAGTGCTTCATGAATTTGCATGACATCCTTGCACAAGGACCATGCTAATCTTCTCTATATTATTTCAATTATAGTATATGTGTGGCTGAAATGAGCACTGGAGTAATATAAGTAAAAATAAACCTTTCTTTAGAGTTCATTTGTCAAGATTTTGTTTTCCCTAAATGTGCATGTGAGAGATGTGTATGTGTGATACACTTCAGTTCACAGACTGAGGTTTTTGAAAAACTGGATTGCAACACTGTTAATGAAAAGGATCCTCTAGATCTGTACTGTCTGGTATAGTAGCCACTAGCCACAAGAAGCTGTTAAGTACCTGAAATGTGGCAATCTGAATTGACATACTGTGGAAGGGTAAAAATTCATACTGAATTCTGTAGACTTAGTATGAAAACAAGAATGTAAAATAACTTACTGATAATTTTCTTTTCAAATTATGAACTAAAAAAGAAAATTGTTTATTGAGAGCAAGAGGATGCAAGCAATATAAAAATCAAAAGCTTATCTGGCTTTAATTGGCTTTTCTTTCTCTTGTCAAATGGGGGTGAGATTTTATTTGCACATTTTCTAAGGGTCCAGTTCTGCTCATGAAATCCTTATACAGGGGTAAGCTGTGGGGCAGAGATTCCTTAAGCAACCCACTGGGAAAACTCTGCCTGGGAGGAAGTAGCTGGTCAGCTGCCTGCTTCTTTCCCTCCTGCTTCATGTGTACTACAATACAATCATTGCATGCAATGGTGAACCCAGCAATTAGTGAAAAGAAGTTCTGGAAGCCCACTTGGCCGTCTTGGCATTGGTCCAGGTCTTTCATTGTTTTGTCTATGGTCAGGTTGTCTTTTTGATTTTCCAAAAATCCAGGGAACTCCTTTTCCATGAGTACTCTTGGGTCTTCTGTTGTTAAGTAGCCTTTCCCCAGTAAATCAATGAAATGTAAACATCATGGTTTTCATGTTGTGTTCCATTTGAGACGGCATTTTGGTGAGGTCTTGGCCCAGGTGTGGCAGGTTCGCAAGGCTGGCTGGGATGTGTGGCTAGTCAATTTTATATCGATTACATGTTGCAGTGAAAATACCTTGAGGTAGATAAAACACATGATTAAAATTAATTTCATTTTTAAAATCTTCACCCATGGGTATATTCATTGATTTGAAAAGAAAGAGGAAGTGGGGGAGGTGAAAGAGAAACATTGATTGGTTGCCTCCTATGCTTGCCGGAACTAGGGACTGAACCGGCAACCCAGGTGCCCTAACTGGGAATTGGACCTGCAGCCTTTTTAGGTATACAGAATAATGCTCCAACCAATGAGCCACACTGGCCAGGGTAATTTCATATTTCTTTGTACTTTTATTAAAATGTGGATTCTGGAAATGTTTAAATTATATATGTGGCTTTCATTTGTAGCTTGCTTATATTTTTGTTGGACAGTGCTGCTCTACATTATGTGATCTTGCAACATAATCAAAGTGTATAATCAAATATCAACTTATAAGATCCATTTAAAATGACCTAGAAGTTTTTTAGATTCTTTTGGCTTTCTTACTCAATATGGAAAAGTACTATAGATACCACTTTATTTTAATTGATCCCCAAATGCTAAGAAAGTATGAGATTACCTTACTGTACATTCACTAGTCTGCTAGTAAGCTTTTCAGTGACTTGTAAAATAGGGTAAGAAAGAAGGGCAATTTCAGTGCTATTTTATTAGGATATATTTTATTTATTTTTAAAGATTTTATTTATTTATTTTCAGAGAGAGAGGAAGAAGGGGAGAAACAGTAGGAGAGAAACATTGATAGACCGCCACTTGCACCCACCCCAAGCAGAGATCTGGCTCACATCTAGGCATATGCCCTGACAGGGAATTGAACCAGTGAACTTTCGGTCTGTGGGATGGCACCAGGCCACTGAGCCACACCAGTCAGGGCAGAATACATTTTCCTATCACAAAATAAAGCAGCTCTATACTCTCAAAAAGGAAATGATTTTTTTGAAGAATAAAATATTTCTGATACCTGGATATCTCCAGATAACTCTAGTAATTTTTATAAACTTGTTAAAGCAATTTTATCTTTTTTTTATTTTGAGAGTATATTTATTAAAACTGGGATAATGAAACAAGAAAGGACTTAAGGTAGAAGAAGCAGCAGGAGAGAGCCTAGTCAGGGCTGCTTTCACTCTCTGGAAATGTTATAGGAAAGAAGTAAACCTATGTGAGGCTACTCTGGCTCACTAGACAGTCAGAGAAAAGGGGCCTTGGAGACAGGTTCAGAGGTTAGCCTGGAATGAGCTGCCAATGCCAGTTGCTTCCCTGGCTGTAAGTCTTGTGGGGAACATTTAGGAAATGCGTGCCCGAGAAGAAAGAAAGGCATGGGCATGCTCCAGGGAGGGAGAGTGATATTTTATCAGTTTTTAAAGGTGTGTACTTAAAAATTATTTTTATCCTCACCTGAGAAGACTTTTTTCATTGCTTTTAGAGAGAGAGGAAGGGAGAGAGAAAGAGAGAGACGTTGACCAGTAGCCTCCCACATGCACTGGGACTGGGGATCAAACTCACAACCTAGGTGTATGCCCTGACCGGTAATTGAACTTGCAGTCTTTCAGTTATGCGATGATGCTCCAACCAACCAAGCTACACCAACCAGAACTAAAATTTTTTTGAATTTTATTTTAAATATCATTTGTTAAGATTATTAAATAAGTAAAATTAAATGTGTTAATTTTATAGTGCTATAAATTATTATGTGCTATAGTATAAAATCAAGCAATGGCACAGTAACAAAACTTGAATACTGGGAATTACTAATTTAACTAGTGATAAAGTACTGGAAAATCTAGATGATAAAGACAATTAGTGCAAGGAGAATTATGCCTGATAAAGCCCTGCCTCCCATCAACTTTTTTAGGTTAGTTTGGCATCTTTTACTGGTGCTTTTGGAAGCTTACAGATATTAATAAAACTTTGTTAAGAACCCTTTACCTTACTGAGAAAACAAAAAAAATAATTTCACTAGCTTCAAAACAAATTGACATGTAAGAAATGGAGCTAGCTTTTAAAATTTGTTTCAAAGACCTAATGTACTAGCACTTTTTGAAGAACGTGAAAGAGCAGTCATTAAGTTAAAAAAAAAAGGCATTACAAAAATCAAACCTAACTTTTTCTTGTCAGCTTCCTAAGGAGAACCTTCTAAATCCTATGCTTTATTTTGACCATTCTTTTTGCTGTATCAAATACACTTTAGGCTCTTTTGCCGGTGGACTTTGTGTTCTTGTTCCAAATTGCAGACCCCTTCCCCCAAGGTTGCTTTCTTTCTTTCTAAATTCTATCAGTCTTTCAAGACCCTGCTCATATTTCTCTTTTCTGAAACCTTTCCTACCCCCATCACTCCAGCCCAACATTAGCATGTAATTAACATTTACATAATACTTTACTTTTTGTAATGCCATTTTGAATATTTTCTCTTTCTTTATGTCATTATAACGAGGTACATGATATCCATTTTGTAGAAGAAGGGCACTGAGGCTGAGAGAAATATGTGATTTTTTTCAGAACTAGGTAGATACTAAATAGCAAAGCTAAAAATACTGGAACCAAATCCTCTTCCAACTTTCATGCTCTTTCCTCCTTGATGACCCCTTAACTCCCATAATAGTTATGTAACACCCAATTGGCTATTAATTAATTGTGTACTGTCTTTATATTAACTTATTTATTCGCTGTAGACTTGAAGGAATATGTACAATACATAGGGAAAGAAAATAATGGGAGAGCTGAATACATTTCTTGACAGAGAATCAAAGAGGTCATTAACAGATCTTAAGAGCTCATTCACTTTTCTGAAAACGTTCACCTTTTAAAAAGTATGATAGCCACACTCACTCCTTTTCCTCTAGCCAAAATTATTACCTATCTTAGTGCCAAATGTTTAGTATAATTTTTAATGCACAGCTGAACAGCCCTATCTGGTGTGGCTGGGTTGGAGTATCATATGGTAACCAAAAGGTTGGGGGTTTGATTCCTGGTCTGGGCAAGGGCACGTGCGACCCTGAGATCTATGCTTATGATCCCTGGTCCAGGCACATAGGGGAGGCAACCAGTCTGTGCTTTTCTCTCTCCTTTCCCTTCTCACTTCCCCTCTGTCTCTCTTTAAATAAAACAAAACAATTAAAAATGTACTCAGATAAGGACTAAAAAAAGAGAGAGATCTAAATAGAGAAGCCTTCCCTGACCACATTGGCTAAAGTAGCTCCTCTCCATCAGTCTGTGTCTTAACAACATTTAAAATTTTTCTTTAAAGAACTTTAAGCTATTTGAAATATTATTTCTTTATTAACTTGTTCATTGGTTATCTTCTCCCACTAGCATATGAATTGAATGAGAGCAAGGATGTTGTCTATCTAGTTTATAGCACAAAGTAAGCACACAGTAAATATTTGCTGAATGATTGAGCTACTTTATTTATGAAAAATATTCACTATGACATCTATCTTTTAAAACAAGTTTTTGTTATGCCCATCAAATACTATAAAATGGGCATGTAAATGCTGTTGACTACCTAATTCCAAATATAAGTCCAAATTACTGTAATTACTTGAAGAAGGACATTTATAGTTAAGAAAAAACCAGGATTTCTAGAAAAATTTAATTTTAAATAAATGTGAATTTAAGCTTATAAAGACACTTGCCTTAAGTTTACTCTTCTTATAGCCTAGACAGTATAAGAAATGAATTTCTTTAAAAATTTCTTATATGTTTCCCCTAAAGTTGCATTTATAACTATGACAAAATTTTGGGGTACTATAACTTATACTTAAAGTCTGAAGCCTTTTCACAGGAATGAGAATTTAGAGTCTGAATTCCAAACTTACAATCAAGAAATCTCCTATAAGGAATCTATGATAATGATACCTTTCAGTGCTTGAAGGCATTTTAGGAAAGTACAGTCATCCCCTAGGGGATTGGTTCCATTACACCCCTGGAAACCAAAATCTGTGGATGCTCAAGTCCGTAACATAAAATGGCAAAGTATTTCCATTTAAACTATGCACATCCTCTGGTATACTTAAATCATATCTAGATTACTTGTAATACTTAATACAATGTAAATGCTATATAAATTGTTATACTGCATGTATTATTTGGGGAATGATGATAAGAAAAAAGTATGTACATGTTTACAACCACTGTAAACCTAATTATATAGTACATGTCAGCAACAACATAATTTTTTTCCAAATATTTTTGATCCACAGTTTGTTGAATTTGCACATGTGGAACCCATGGATCTGGATGACTGACTAGAACATGTAGAGGTAAGATATGGTTTATTATTAAATGGCCAATAGTTTGATTATATTTAATTACTTAATTATCTAAAAAGTAGGCCAAATATTAGAACAGATACAGCCTAATACTCCTTAAGTGTATGTTAACATTGTAAGAATATCATCGCTCACTAGTAGATTGCTAATTATAGATAAACTCTTTGAATTATTTTTACTAAATTGAATATCAGATGTGTATGCATATTTATAGATTACATATGAGAAAGCATATGGAAGTATTTGATAAACTATATTGTACAAATGTTATTATTATGGGGAAGACATAGAATAGTAATATTTTAACACTGTCTAAGAGACTAAAATTCAGAGATAAAGGTCTTACAGGGAACATGTAGGGGGCATGATCTTAGGGGATGCCTGAGTTTTGGGGAGCTGATTCTTGTATGTATGTTAATGTTGTTTACCCTGGGACAACTGTAGTAGCATAAATAATAAAATGTAATTAAGAAAAAGAATGTAAATATTAATCAGTTTTTATTGATTACAAATTGAAAAGGTAATATTTTGGATCTGGATTAAATAAAACAGATCATTAAAATAAAAAAAATGTTTTATACCAAGTAAAACTTCCTGAGTAAAGGGAGATGATTTGTCAATAGACCTCCAAGTGTTAGCAAAAATGCTTGTATAGTTTAAAATAATGAAAACTTGTATATATGTATGATTACATTAATTTTTTGCATTTTATTTTATTTTTTGATATATTTTATTGCTTATGCTTTTACAGTTGTTCCATTTTACCCCTTTATTCCCCTCTTCCCTGCACACCTCCTCCCATCCGCATTACCTTCCCCCCGCCTTTAGTTCATGTCCATGGGTCTTACATATAAGTTCTTTGGTTTCTACATTTCATATACTATTCTTCCCCCTGTCTATTTTCTACCTACCATTTATGCTACTTACTCTCTGTACCTTTTCTCCCTCTCTCCCCCCTCCCACTCCCCTGCTGACAACCCTCCATGTGATCTCCATTTCTGTGATTCTGTTCCTGTTCTAGTTGTTTGCTTAGTTCATTTTTTTTTTTTGTTTTAGGTTCAGTTGTTAATAACTGTGAGTTTGTTGTCATTTTACTGTTCATAGTTTTGATCTTCTTTTTCTTAGATAAGTCCCTTTAGCATTTCATGTAATAAGGGCTTGGTAATGATGAATTCCTTTAACTTGACCTTATCTGGGAAGCACTTTATGTGCCCTTCCATTCTAAATGATAGCTTTGCTGGATAGAGTAATCTCAGGTGTAGGTCCTTGCCTTTCATGACTTGGAATATTTCTTTCCAGCCCCTTCTTGCCTGCAAGGTTTCTTTTGAGAAATCAGCTGACAGTCTTATGGGCACTCCTTTGTAGGTAAATCTCTCCTTTTTGTCTTGTTGCTTTTAAGATTCTCTCCTTATCTTTAATTTTGGATAATGTAATTATGATGTGCCTTGGTGTGTGCTTCCTTGGGTCCAAATTGTTTGGAACTCTTTGAGCTTCCTGGACTTCCTGGAAGTCTATTTCCTTTGCCAGATTGAGGAAGTTCTCCTTTATTATGTTTTCAAATAAGTTTTCAACTTCTTGCTCTTGCTCTTTTCCTTCTGGCACCCCTATGATTCGGATGTTGGAACATTTAAACATGTCCTGGAGGTTCCTAAGCCTTTCATCATTTTTTGGAATTGTTTCTTCATTCTGTTCTAGTTGAATGTTTATTTCTTCCTTCTGGTCCACGCTGTTGATTTGAGTCCTGGTTTCCTTCCTGTTACTGTTGGTTCCCTGTATGTTTTCCTTTAATTCACTTAGGGTAGTCTTCATTTTCTCTTTTAATTTGCAACCATATTCAACCAATTCTGTGAGCATCCCGATTACCAGTGTTTTGAACTGTGCATCTGATAGGTTGGCTATCTCTTCATCACTTAGTTGTATTTTTTCTGGAGCTTTCATCTGTTTTTTCATTTGGGCCATTTTTTTGTCTTGGCATTCCTGTTACATAGTAAGGGACAGAGCCTTAGGTGTCACCAGGATGGGGCAACCCACATCGCTGTGTTGTGATGCAGTATGTGGGGGAAGGATCTAAGAGGGAACAATGCCACTTGTCCCGCTTCACTGCCTGTTTTCAGTCACTTCCCCCACTACCCACAATTGGGCCCTTCTGGTGCTGATTTCCAGGTGGGTGGGCTTGTGTACATTCTAGTACCCTGTGGGTCTCTCCAATGAACTCTTCTGTGAGGCTGGGAATTTCTTCCACTGCTGCCTCAACCTCCATAGGTGTTTGCAGTCAGTGGCTTTGAGGCTTTATTTCCCCGTACTGGAACCCCTGGGTTGCATAGTCTGTCTCACTCCCCAGTTGTTCCTCCTGATTTATTTGCACATGAATGTGGGACTGCCCTGTCTGCCAGCTGCCACCTGCTGGGTCCACCAGCCACTGTCTTGCTGTGAGCCCTCTCCACCCCACTGCCCATCTCCGCCCCTCCTACCAGTCTGGATGAATGTTTCTTCTTTAACTCCTTGGTTGTCGGACTTCCATACAGTTCAATTTTCTGGCATTTCTGGTTGTTTTTTGTTTTTAAATTTGTTGTCCTTCTTTTGGTTGTGTGAGGAGGCATAGTGTATCTACCTACACCTCCATCTTGGCTGGAAGTCCTATTACATGAATATTATTGTTTTAAGTATATTATCTCATCTGATTCTCATTATAGCCTTTTTAGGTTAGGATCTTAGAAAAATTAAATGATTTGCCTAAATTACTCACCTAGTAAATAGCAGAGGTGAGATGAGAAATCAAGCATTCTAATTTGTAAGTCTTTATTTATTTTTTAGACATTTGTAGCCCCTTTATGCTAGTCCATTAACAGGATTGTAATATTCAAATGATAATCAATAGTTTTCTCTAGGCAACTTTTAATACTTTAGTATAATAGAAATATATGAGGCAGAAATGGAAATTAATGCTAGAAAGATATGCTATTCTAAAATCAGAGATATACTTGTATATATTTAAAAAATATAAATATTGCACATCTTCCATTTTTTGTTTTTTAAATGTTTTTTAATAATCACTCCTGATGTATAATATTATGTTAGTTTCAGGTATAAAGCATAGTGATTAGACATTTATATAACTTATGAAGTGATCACCCTGATAAATCTAGTATCCACCTGATACCATACATAGTTATTACAATATTACCAACTATATTCCCTACCTGTACTGTACCTTCCTGTGATTATTTTGCAACTACCAATTTGTACTTAATCGCTTCCCCTTTTTCACCCATTCCCCCTAAACCCCTCCCATTTGCCAACCATCAAAACATTCCCTGTATCTGAGTTTGTTACTGATCTGCTTGTTTGTTTTTTAGATTCCACATATATCTGAAATAATCTGGTGTTTGTCTTTCTCTGTCTATTTCACTCAGCACAATTCCTTCCATCCATGTTATTGAAGATAGCAAGATTTGATGATTTTTTTAAAGATTTTTATTTATTTATTTTTAGAGAGGGAAGGGAGGAAGAAAGAGAGAGAGAGAGAAACATCAATGTGTGGTTGCTGGGGGCTGTGGCCTGCAACCCAGGCATGTTCCCTGACTGGGGATCGAACCTCCAACACTTTGGTTCACAGCCCGTGCTCAATCCACTGAGCTATGCCAGCCAGGGCTAAGATTTCATTCTTTTTTTTTTATGAGTGAGTCATATTCCATTTTATATATGTACTGCTTCTTTTTTATCCATTCATCTGTTTTTTCTTCCATTTATCTATTGATGGACACCTAGGTTGCTTCCATAACTTGGCTATTGTAAATAATGCTGCATTGAACATATGGATGCATATGTGTTCTTGAGTTAATGTTTTTTTATTTCTCCATAAGTAGAATTGCTGGGTCCTTCTTGTTTCTTGTGATAGCCTTTGTTTAAAAGTCTGTTTTGTCTTATATAAGTATTGCTATTACAGCCTTTTTAAAAAATTTGTTTCCATTTTCATGACATATCTTTAAACATCCTTTTACTTTCAGTCTGTGTGTGTGTGTGCCTTTTGATCTGAAGCAAGTCTCTTGTAGACAGCATATGTAAAGGTCTAGTTTTGTTATTCATTCAGCTACCATATGTCTTTTGATTGGAGCATTTCATCCATTTGCATTTAAAGTGATTGTTGATAGAGATGTATTTATTGGCATTTTATTACTCAGTTTTTGATCTTCTTGAAGACCCTTTAACACACTGGTTTGGTGGTGATGAACTCCTTTGGCTTTTTCTTGTCTGGGAATCTCTTTATCTGTCCTTCAATTCTCAACACTGGGTAGAATAATCTCAGTTGTAGGTCCTTGATTTTCATCACTTTGAATATTTTCTTGCCTATGCTGTCTGGCCCACAAAGTCTCTGTTGAGAAATCAGCTGCCAGTCTTATGGGAGCTCCCATGTAGGTAACTAACAACTTTTCTCTTGCTGCTTTTAAGAGTCTCTTTGTCTTTAACCTTTGGCATTTTAATTGTGATATGTCTGCTCGTGGGCTTATTTGGGTTCATCTTATTTGGGATTCCCTGCATTTCCTGAACTTGTATTATTTCCTTTACCAGGTTAAATAATTTTTCTGTCATTTTTTTCTCAAAAGGTTTTCAATTCCTCTCTCTTCTCTTTCTGGCATTTGCATGATGTGAATGTTGGTACACTTGACGTTGTCTCAGAGGTCTCTTAAATGATTCTCATTTTTTTTCAATTCTTTTTTCTTTCTGCTGATCTGATTGGGTATTCTCTGCTTTCTTATCTTCCAAATCACTGATTTGATTCTCTGCTTCATCTACTCTACTGGTAGTTACCTGTATCCTTCATTTTAATTATTGTAGTCTTCATTTCTAACTGGTTGTTTTTTATTTATGTTTTCTATGTGCATTATTATGTTTCCTCTCTCTTTGTCGAAGCTCTAAGTTCATCTACTCTTGAGTATCCTTAGTATCCTTAGGTTGAGTATCCTTATAATCAGTGTTTTGAACTCTGTATCTGGTAGGTCGCTTGTCTCCATTTTGTTTTTTTCTGGACCATTGTTCTGGGTTTTTTTTTGGGGGGGGGAGGGGACGTGTTTCTTTGTTTCCTCATTTTGACAGCCTCCCTGTGTTTGTTTCTGTGTAACAGGAAGAGCTGCTGTGTCTCTCAGTCCTGGTAGAATGGCTTTATAGAGGGACCCAGTAGAGCTGTCTCCCTGTCACCTGAGCCAGGTGATACATGTGTGTCCCTTGTGTGGGTTGTGTGCCCTCTTGTTGTAGTTGAATGTTGATTGCTGTTGACACGTTAATGTGAGGGATTGATCTTCAAGCTGATTGGTTCTGAAGACTGGTTGTGACTATAGTGGAGGAACTGTTGTGCAGGGGCTATGGAGCAGGATTCACTTAGCAGGGCTCTGATGCCTGCTGAGTCTGCCCTTTGAGTATGTTGTTTACAGAGGTAGTTGGGTGGTGTTCTGGTAAGGCCTGAAGCTGCCACCAGTTGTTTTGCTTCTTGGACTCTTTGGGAGGTGCAAGCCAAGGTCAGCTGCATCCTGTGCCCTGCCCTGGATATGAGCTACAAAATGATCAGCAGATGGTTGGGCTTGGAAGAGGCTAAGTTGTGAACTGAGGCCCACTGTTGCTAGTGCTGGGCTTGGGACTACTTAGCAAGAGGTATGGGGCACACCAAGGCCAGAAGCTACTTGTTTGGGGTTTGAGATCCTGTGAAAGGTTTTAGGAAAGTCTGAAGCATAAGCCAAGAAAAGTCATTTATATGGAAAAGCTACTGGAAGCAACTTGGGTGGGCCTGAAAGTTGGGTGTGGTGGGATCTGAGGGAAAATCAGGGCAGAGTGGACAGTGTTAGCCAGTTTGATATGGACTCAGATATTGTGTCTGCCTGTGCTTGTAGGGAGTGAGCTCATCAAAGAAGCAATGACCTCTGCCATCACTTTTGTTTGGGAGATAGTTGTCCCTCTTGCCTTTGCCCCAAATCCAGATGATTTATTTTCTCCCTGTATGTTTCTGGCACCTTTGGAGCTGCTGACTGAGCTCTGAGTTAGAGCAAGTGAGTCAATCAGTAAGTCAGTCTGTGCATGGACTCCTTAAAAGGAACACTTGGTATTCCACAGGTCCTTCGTGTCACTCAGCCACAATCTCCACTGGTTTTCACAACCAGAAGTTATGGAGACTTGTCTTCCTGGCACTGGAACCCTGGGCTGGGGAGCCTGGTGTGGGACTGGAACCCCTCATTCCTTGGGAGGTACCTCTGCAGCACAGACATCCTTCATGGTTTTTAATTGCCACACCCTGCCTATTCTAAGTCTTTGCCTCTCCTACCAGTTTTGATGTAGGTTCTTCCATATGTCCTTAGTTATGGAGACTTCAGGCTAGACTCCAAATGGTTCTCAATGGTGGTCATTCTGTTGTTTAGTGGAAATTTTGATGTAGTCTGGGAGGAGGTGAGTATAGTTTTTATCTACTCACCATCATAACCAGAAGTCATCTTTCATTAATTTTTAATATTTAAGATGTTTAAGTAGACTTTATTTTTTTAGAACAGTTTCAGGTTCATAGTAAATTGAGTGGGAGGCATAGAGATTTACCATATACTACCTGCTTCCACATATGCTTATCCCCACCCCTCACAAACAACTCCTACCAGATGAAACATTATTTACAATTGATGAACCTATATTGATACATCATCATTCAGAGTTCCTAATGTCCATTAGGGTTCACACTTGGTGTTGAACATTTTATGGGTTTGGACAAATGTATGATGACATATGCCCACCATTTCAGTATCACATAAAGTAGTTTCATTGCCATAAATATCCTCTGTACTCCACCTATTTATTCTTCCCTTCACACTAACCCCTGGAAATCCTTGATCTTTTTTTATTATCTCCAAAATGTGTACTTTTCAGACTGCTTCTTTCACTTATTTAGCAATATGCAATTAGGTTTCCTTCATGTCTTTTCATGGCTTGAAAGATGATTTTTTTTTTTTAGTGCTGAATAATATTCCATTGTCTGGATTGCTTCTAAGTTTTGGCAATTATGAATGAAGCTGTTCTTAACATTCATATGCAGGTTTCTGTGTGGACATATGTTTTCAGCTTTTGGTGAATAAATGCCAAGGATTGCCATTGCTGGATGGTATCATAAGTCTATGTTTATTTTTGTAAGAAAGCACCAAACAGTCTTCCACAGTGGCTATACCATTTTGCATTCCCACCAACAATGAATGAAAATTTCTATTGCTCCACATTCTTGCCAGCACTTGATTTGGATTTTAGCCATTTTAATAGGTATGTATTTTAATATACATTTTCCTGGTGACATATAATATTACAAATCTTTTTATATGCTTCTTTGCCATCTGTATATCTTCTTTGATGAGGTGTCTGTTGAGGTGTTTGGCTCATTTTTAGTTGGGTTGTTTTTCTGTTGTTGAGTTTTAAGAATTCTTATATGTTTTGGGTAACAGTCCTTTATCAGATGTCTTCTGAATTATTTTCTCCTAGTCTGTGGCTTGTCTTTTCCTTCTATTGACATATCTTTCTGTGTCTAGATTTATTTCTTTGCAAGTGGATGTCCAGTTGTTCCAGCACTATTTAGCCTTTGCTCCTTTGTCAAAGATTAGTTGTCTTATTTATGGATCTATTTCTGGGCTCCCTATTCTCGTCCACTGATCTTTTTGCCTAATCTTTTACTGATACCACACTGTATTCATTAATGTATTTGAAACACAATGCACTTGAAATACAACATATGCATTTGAAATATGTACTACCTATGTGAACACTACCTATGTGAAGTTTTAATGTTGAAATTTTAATAGTCTAGATGGGTAAGGAGCAAATATTAACTGGGATATTTGGAAAAGTCATTAATTCTTAGGTGCACCATTTTTGTGTGTGTGAATGGATGTGTATGCCTACAGAAAGGACATTTTGTTACAGATATGGTATAACTTTTTTCAAAAAAATTATTTTAGTTCATGTGATGAGATAATTGTCATCACAATAGTACTTCAGTAGTCCTTACCTTGTGCTCATCACATTTAAGTACAACACACATTTCTCTCATTTAATTCTCACAACAACCTTGTCAGGTTTGTATTAATGTTAATCACACTTGACAGATGAGGAACCTGAGGCACAGAGAGGTTAAATCCAAGGTCACTCAGCTAGTAAGTGGTGTTGCCAGGATTCTAACGAGAGCGTCTGGTCCCATAATCTGTGCTTTTAATAACTAAGTTGTCAATATTCCTTGGTGCCACCTTAGCAAATTTTATGGCCACTGCTAAATACTTATATTTGAGATTATATATCAATTATCTAAAGTACTATTAACAAGGTATAAAAGAGCTTCAATTTCTTATTCTTGGATAAGAATGACATACCAGGGAATGACAGTCATGATTTACTAATACCAATCATTAAATGAGAAGTTTCAGGACTAAATATACTCATTTAAGAATTAAATATTGACAGAAAAGTTTTTAACAGGAGCATAGGTAAAATATTAGAAGTCATTTGTCTTTGAGTATTTAAGTATAATGGTCCTAATTTTAATAGTAACTTTTTTTCTGAGACTTGCAAAGACATGATGCTTTTCTCTATACTAAACTGAGAAGTGATTTGTGAATTGGAGACAGAAAACTTATTTTTTTATTGTCTATAAATAAAACCAAAGTAGAGGGTTAAGATAGCATTGTTTGAATGACTAGTTATGTATTTTAGTTTTTTGTAGTTAAAATTATCTTTATCTTCATTTTTATTATCTAGATATATTTAATATTTGCTTTTTCTTTTTATATTTAGTGTTTGAGCTATGATTATAAAACAGAAAATCTCAGTTTCATTAAAATAATTTGTTTATATTTATTATTAAAGCATAACATAATACTCCAAATAAGGTAGCTTTTTAAAGTTATAGAAAACAAAATATAGTATCATTAGAATTCTTACTTAATCCTGACCGAAGCATGGCTCTCTAAAATAGAATCACACATTTCCCCCAAATATATTATTAAGGACAAAACATTTGTTGCTATTAACTTTGATAAACAAAATAATAAACACACTTAAGTGTTCTGATTTGGTAGAAAAAATGAAAATCATTTCTTTAATATAGAAATGAACTACCTTTACCCCCAGTGTGAGAACTTGGCCCTGTAAACTATAAATATTAAGAAGAATCTGACTCTTTGTAATTTTCTTTTAATAAAGAAAAGACTCATATAATGGATTTTCAACCCTTAAGTGGTAGAGGAAAGAACTCAGTCTGGAAAAGTGAATTTAAGAGTGAAATGTCTCTAAAATACTATGTAGTTTAATAACAATCGTATTAACCTATTACTCTATTGCATCCAATTGCAATAAGTATATTTGTATATATAATAATTTTTTGAATAATTTTCTAAGGACAAATTTCTAAGTATGTTATTTACAGGGCTTCTAAAATGATTTTTAATAACTTCACAAATGAAGTTATTAAAAATTATTTAATAGAATTATTTATTGAAGTTTGAAAGAATTATTTGCAAAGCTATTGGTGTACAAGTATCTGTTCATTTTATCAAAAGCTAGTCCGTTGTCTTATTTAAAGTCTTAAAATTATAATTGCTTCCTTATTAATTGAAATTTCCAAGTTGAGGTGAATTCTGGCCTTTCAATTTTACTGCTATTCTTCTTTTATGTGTGTAAGATATTTGAAGAACTATGAAAGCCCTTTTATCATCCTTCCCTACTTGTGGAGAACCAGATTTCTTTCATTTGTTAATAAATAATGCATTTCTCAGAAATGTGAAAAAACCTAGTCTTTGGGTTCTAAAAGTATTTAATATGGCGAGTCCTTATAATATTTCTAGCTCTCTGAAAATTATTTTATCAGATAAGAAACCTACTTGTTTTCTTCTTAGCATTACTCACCAGAATAATTTATGCTTTTCATAGATAGTAATGTCAATGTTCCTTTGGTAATGAAAATATGTAAAGGAACTCCCTTGGAAATTAACCCTAGAATAGGTGGTTTGGTTTTTGTTATATTATATTCAACTCGAGTTGCTGATCCCTGCATGGGACTCCAGTATAGAATATGGTTTTTATTACATTATATTAAACTTGAGTTGCTGATCCCTGCACGGGACTCCAGTATAGAATATGCTTTTTTTTTTTAAGTTAAAATGACTTTGTATATTAGTGTTTTTTCTTTGTGTGTTTTGTTTTGTTTTTGATGTGAACAATTTATCTTTTGACGTTGAGTATTCCTTGGTGGGACTAAAAAATTTGCCGAATAGTCTGTATGTAGTCTAGATAGATGTTAATAAATTTTTAATACCAAGGTGTTTTTAAAGTAGAGAGTTTTGAGAAATAGGAAATCCTAGCTGTTAAAATGAACAAAGATGAACAACTGCAAGAATTGCTGAATCATAATTGTAAAGCTGCTTGGCATGTAGAACAGGTGTTCCTATATAGTTAGAGGTTAACATGTGATCATCACTTTTTATTATACTCTAAACATATACATATATTTACTTTCCTCATAAATGTGCTTTTTTAAGTTTACAGACTTAAGATACTTAAGTATAAAGCTCTATGCAATTCTTTGACATTTTCGTATTAATCCATTTTTCCAGTATTATATAAGAAATGGGAACATTTTTGAAAAGATGAAGAAACCATATAGAAAATAAAAGATTAGTTACATACATTGAAAATATTTCTCTTAAATATCCAGACTATATGTATAAAAAAGCAGGCATCAAAATGGAATATAAATGATATGCTATAAAATGTGTTGATAAAAAGTACAAAACTACAACCAATAGCCATAAATATTCATAGGGAAAAAAGGATTAGAAGGAAATACACTAACATTTAGCAAGGATTATCTAAAGTGGTATGATAGGGATGTTTTTATTTTCATCTTTTTTCTTTCTGTTTTCCAAAGTCTTTAACAATAATTGATACTTATAATTAGAGATAATGTGTTAATAAAAGAAAAAGTATTTCTCATATGACTACCCCGTAAGTAGCATTCCAGATTTTAAGCTGATCCAATTAAGGTCTTGTAAGAAACATGAGTTTTTACTGTCTGTAATCTGATACTTTTCTCCTATCTTATCTACTGCACGGAAGTTCTTCAGTGACCCTAGGAATGTGGGTGTCTCATTCAGTTTTAGGTGAAGTAACTAAGGTCGGATTTGAAAATTTCATGAATATTACTTTGCTGTAACTATTAACTTTTGTATACTACAAAAGTATTTTAAAATTAGTAGCTAAAATCTTATTTAAAAATTATATTTAAGTCCTTTAACTTTTTTTAAAGTATTGCTTTTGAAGTTAATGATAAAGCATTTTTACAATGTGAAATTGGTATATTAACTTCCAGGCATTTTTGATTGATAGAGCCCACAATTTTTGAAAATGACACAAATTTTTTGAAAAATTTAATTTAAACAAACCATATTTTAGTATTCTGTATCTTACATTTGAATAACTTGAAATTGAAATGAAAATACCTAAATAAATTCATGGGTACTTTTATTTGTATAACTTTAACTTAATATAGGATGCTTAAGAGCTATAATTATTTTTGGAGCTTTTCACCTAGAATGGAATAAAAAAGTTGTGTACTTATGACATTCTATGCTGAAATATTGTTTTCTTAATCTACTTGGCCTCTTGAAAAGGAAATTAAAATGGTAGAGCCAGAAGGGAAATGAATAGTTAATCGTGGAGGAGGAGTAAACCTACCTCAGTACTTTGACTAGCGGCAGCTGGGGAAGTGACGTCCTGTAGCATTTGCTGTTCTAGAAAGTACAGAGACACGTAGTGAAAATGGGAGGATCTAGAAGGAGGCTGTCTCCTGTGTAGTGTATATTTATCTGTAAGTGAGCTGTTGGGGAAGGAATTAAATACGGAGAGGCTGTCGGCTTGCTGCCTTAAAACAGCGGAGCTGAATTGCTGATTTGCTTTAACTTTGAAAACACCCAGCTTGGCTTATTTTCCTTAGAATCATATTGCTAAGACTGGGGACCTCGTTTTCTTTCACAAAGGGAAATCTAAGTTCATTTCAAGGCATTCGAAATGGGGAAAGACTATTATTCCATTTTGGGAATTGAAAAAGGAGCTTCAGATGAAGATATTAAAAAGGCTTACCGAAAACAAGCCCTCAAATTTCATCCGGACAAGAACAAATCTCCTCAGGCAGAGGAAAAATTTAAAGAGGTCGCAGAAGCTTATGAAGTATTGAGTGATCCTAAAAAGAGAGAAATATATGATCAGTTTGGGGAGGAAGGTAAGTATTCTGTGTATATTTTTCTTTCTCTCCAGCTCTATGTCTTTCTCTCTTTTCCTTCTTTTAGACTTCTGGTTACTATTAAATTAAATTCTAAGACATATAAAAAGTAGAAAGATAAATAATGGATGAAAACAAAATTTTACCTCTGATCATATGAATATTACATAGCTGTGAATAAAATATACTTGTTTGCCTTTTTTAGATTTTCACATTTTGTAATATCCACATTCTACCATTAGATTTATAATGTTAACATTGTATATTTGAAAATAAACCTTAAATTCTCTTACATATTAATGAATTGTGTCAAAATTCTTATGCAACCTGTTTTGTTTTTTAATGAATTCCTTCCAGAACCAGTGACGATACTTAAATCATTTAAAATCTTAAGATTGACAGTTCAGATTCTGAGTAGTTTATATTTTATTCACAAAAATAAAATTTTTTGCCTTTCCCATAGCAAAGCTAGTTTAGCCTGAACAAGAGAGTCGTCTCTCTGAGAAACAGAAGGCCTGGGCATTCAGCTCTAGTTGTTTTGGCTTTCTGCCTGGAGAGGAAAGAATTTTCCTGATGTCATAAAATACCAGAACAAGTTTTTAGCTTAATTGTAAACAGTAATTGTGTGCCAAGAAAATGAGAATTCAGAAATACAATTTTTGACCTAAAATGGCCACTTAGCACAATTATTGATTTACTTTTAGGTAACATTATTTCTTTTGAAATTTTACTATCTCAGTATAAAGGAGAGCATGACAACTTCCCTTTCCCTGCTGTCCTTTTGTTTCTTGCATTATGAGATCAGAAACTAGTTGAATACAGTAATGGGGTGTTTTAAGATTCTTTTATAACTCTGAATTTTAATTTAAACTTGTCCATTATCTCCATGTAAATACAGCTATAATGTAAGTCTATTTTAACTTGCTAATTAACAACAACAAAAGTACTTTAATATCTACAGCTTCTGGGGTTTTCCGTTTTTTAAATCAGGACTAAGTTACTTTGTTATTTTTTTCCCAAATGTTCTCTTGTAAATTATTGTAGTTATAAAAACTATTTTTGTTATTTGTTTGCTTCCTTTATTGCATTTAATGTATAATTTTTCTAATTAGAATTACATCCTAAAATACAGTGAGACAGAGACTGTTCGTTTTGAGTTAAAAATTAAATTTAAGCAGGGCGCTTATGTGTCGGAGGGTTTTTTAAAATTTTTCTTTCTGATCCGAGTTGCCAAAAGTTGCAGTTTTTGCTGTTAGTTTTGGTGTGATGAGAACCTGCAGTGTCAGGTTGTTATAAAGTAAATATTGAAAAAGGCAAGTAGTTGGCAGTTTAATCCTGCTTGCTTCTGTAACCATACTACTCAAAATACTATGATTTGGTTCATCTCAAAACTTAAGTAGGATTATCAGATACTACTAACAGTGTACTATTTTCAAAGAACTTATTTTGTAATTTTGTAAAGCAATCCATGAATAGAGGGAATAAATGGTGATGGAAGACGACTGACTTGGGGTGGTAAATGTGCAACATAATAGATAGTTGATGTATTATAGAATTGTGTACATGAAACCTATACAATTTTATTAATTTTGCCCCAATAAATTTAATTTAAAAAAGAAATCCACAAATATAAATTCCCATGGAAAAACGGATGTGTACTGCTTTTATTCACATCTCGCTGATAGCTCAATTTTGTTTATAACTAAGTCATAGGATTTAGTGTTCACTGAGGATATTTGTCTTCAAAATTTTCAAGTTACTATATGTTTTCTTCACCATATATTTTTCTTCATTTAACATTACCTTCTAATGGTATTTTTCTTAAGTGATATTTCCCTGGTTTGATTTTTTTTTAAGATTTTATTTGTTTATTTTTAGAGGGGAAGGGAGGGAGATAGACAGAGAGAGAGAGAAATATCAATGTGCGGTTGCTGGGGGTTATGGCCTGCAACCCAGGCATGTACCCTGGCTGGGAATCGAACCTGGGACACTTTGGTTCCCAGTCCGTGCTCAATCCACTGAGCTATGCCAGCCAGGGCCCTGGTTTGATTTTTATTGATCATCATCAGTGAGTAAATTAAAAAAAGAAAAACAAAAAAAAAAAAACTAAAGCAGGATCATTTATGTACCCTGAATTTTTTTTTGTTCTTGACTCAGATTATTTATATAAACAATAGAGGTAATAGTGAGGGGAGAATAAGTTTTTAAAGTTTTAAAACAATATTAAAATATTACTCAAATATTTTCTCATGTTACTTGAAAAATACAGTTAAAATAAAAGTTACCATATTTGAATCTTTTTTCCTAGAAAGTATTTTTCTTTTACAGAAAAGCATTCTATTTGCTCTTTATTCAGAATGTGTCATTAACCCCCCCCCCTTTTTTTTAATTCCCTTTAGGTATACTGTGAACATGTGGGGAAATATTTTTCTATTTGTCTTTCATGGGTCTGTTCATTCCTGCAGGCCTGGTTGGTTCCATGGCCCAGTGGGTTTCTCTAGCAGTAACAAAATACTGAATTTTATGATTGCAGCTGCTACTAATGTATCTGATATACTTTTTTTCAGTTAATACACTGTGTCAAGGCCTGATACAGTGGGAAGGAACCATGAACTGAGAAGTATATTAATTGAACTTACTAAATTATATATTTAGGAACTAAGAGAACTAGTGATCCAGTGTATTCATGGTTTGAAAAACTCCAATATCCACAATTTTAAATGCTAGATTTTTTTAAAGTTGTATAAAAATAAAGATGTTTTAAATTTACTATGTGACACAGCGGTTCCACTCCTAGAAATCTATAAAAGAGAAATGAAGATATAGGTCCACATAAAGACATATATGTGAATATTCATAGCGGCATTATTTGTAATGATCCTCAACTGGAGACATATCAAAGTACTGTCATTTGGTGAATGGATATACAAAATATGGTATATACTGTGTATGTGCTCCTTAACACACACACACACACACACACACACACTGAAATACTACTTAGCAACTAAAAGGACTGATTTAATGAAGCCTGCTACATATGTCATGGGTGAAATTCAAAAACTATGCTACATAAAAGAAATCAGATATAAAAGACTATATAGTATGTGATTCCGTGTATATGAAATACATGGAAAAGGCAAATTTGTGAAGAAAGAAAGCAGATCAGTGGTTGCCTAGCATTAGAATTAGGAACAGGGATTAGCTACAAATGGAAACCAGAGAACTCTTTGGGTTGACGGAAGTGTTCTGTAACTGTATAGTGGTGATGGTTACATAGCTCTACAACTTTACTAAAATCATCTAATTTTGTATTTTCTTTTTTTACTTTTTTTTATTTTAATCATTGTTCAAATACAATTTTCTCCTTTTTACTCCCAATCCAGTCCCCCCTCCCACCCTCCCCACTTCCCTCCCATTACCACCCTCCCCTTAGTTTATGACCATGTGTCCTTTAAGTTTGTTCCTGTGAACCCTTCCCACTGTCCCCTTAAATTCCCTCTACTCTCTTCTGTGGGCACTGTCAGCCTGGCCTCTATTTCAGTGTCTTTGGTTATATTTTGCTTGTTTCTTTGTTTTGTTATTTAGGTTCCTGTTAAAGGTGAGATCATATGGTATTTGTCTTTCACTGCCTGGCTTGTTTTGCTTAGCATAATGTTTTCCAGCTCCATCCACGCTGTTGCAAAGGGTAGGAGCTCCTTTCTTTCTGCTGCATAGAATTCCATTGTGTAAATGTACCATAGTTTTTTGATCCATTCATTTACTGATGGGCATCTTGGTTGCTTCCAGCATCTGGCTATTGTAAATTGTGCTGCTACGAACATTGGGATGCATAGGTTCTTTTGAATTGGTGTTTTAGTATTCTTAGGATAGAGTCCCAGCAGTGGATAATTTTGTATTTTCAATGGGTTAATGTTATACCATATAATAAACATTATTTAAAAAATAAATTTTCTACATAGTAAAACCATTTGAAAACAAAAAACACAGAACTACAGAAATTTAAAATTGGATTTTGAACCAGCCTCTCACCAAAAGTTTTAGGTATAGTTCTGAATTGTTCAGTGGATGTCAACACAAGTTTGTATAAAAAGACTAAAAAAATTTTTTAATAATACATACTTATAGTATCCCAGTTTTTAACATTTCTGTATGCCTTCATTTTTCATTTATTCATTCATTTATTGTTTATGATTTCATCAATAACTTGAAATACTGAAAGGTAGTATTTATATGATCAGACTTTTATTTAGTACATTAATCTCTATACTAGCTTGCTTTTTCAGTTATTTGTTTTAATCAACTGGATCTTTTTATTTGCTGTATATTTCTGAAAGTAAATACATTGGATTTTTATGAATTAAAACTGTTCAAAGGATCTCATATTAGTAACTCTAATTCTTACTATAAACAGGATCTTTACATATTAAGTCTCCTTAACATAAGAGTTATTAAAGTCTTACAATTTTTTCTTTGAAGTCCCAATTCTTCTCCAGTGCATCTTCTTTTGATAAATTTTTAGTTAACTAACTAGTGGAATTCTTTGTTATGTATAGTATCCCAAACACCTATTTATTTCTGGATTGTACATTGGTTGGTTGGTTGTTTTTTAAATAATAGCAGTCTTTCTAAAGCATAGGCAAATTTTGATTGTAGAGAGCATTCCTTGATCACACAGTGATGCTGGTGTTTAGGAAACATTCTGGATAGCAGAGGGAATCCAGTAGAATTTTAAAATTTTCCCTGAGTTGTTGAAATGTACAAAATAAAAGAGTTGACTGTAGAGTTAATGACATGCCTGGTACAATTCAGGTGCTCAGCAATGTAAGTGATACTTGCATACTAATTCATGTTACATTGTAGCAGTGTGAATTTTGGTTGGATTTTTTCAGTCAGTATAGTGGCCTTATCATTTCTCTGAGCAATGTAGTTGACTAGTGAAGGAAAACTTCAAAGCTTCACTGGAGGCTTTTGTCAGCTTTGATACATGTCATTTTACACAGTATGTGAATTTTCTCAAGGATTCTGTAATCCTGACTGAGTTACTGTTTTTGGCAGAAGAGAAAAGGAATTTTAGGGAAAAGCCAAATCCATGATATAATAACTTAAATTGTTATTCTTTTTATAAGTTCATTATGGGTTCAAACATTTAGATTTTGTCTTGTAGAGGGTTAGATTACCAGCTGATTTACTCAATTTATTTTTTTTGAAAGAGTTTTTAAATTTATTTTTAGAGAGGGGAGAAGGGGGAAAGAGAGAAAGAAACATTGATGTGTGAGAGAAACATCAATTGCTTCTCACATATCCTGCAACTGGGGACCTGGCCCGCAACTCAGGCATGTGCCCTGACTGGGGATCGAACTGGTGACCTTTCAGTTGGCATACTGGCGCTCAATCCATTGAGCCACACCAGCTAGGGCTAAATTTACTTTATTAATTATTAAATTGTTATACTGTGTTATATTTGTGGAATGAAAGATGAAATGATTGAAATAATTTAATGGGTTAGTCATGTCAGTCATGACTTTGAATTATATACATGTCATATCCTTTACAAAAATCTGTCACTAGTTTTTCTTAACATTTGGAGTTATAACTTTACCACTAAAATTTAACTAAAAGAAGCTTTTGATTAGTTGCATGTTAAAAGTTCTTGTCTTGTTTATACTTAACCATTCTGTTTCTATAAGGAATATCCCTGACAGCTATTTGGATATATCATTCAATATATATTTTGACAATTATCAGATTATTAGAGTTCTCTTGGCCTCTCTAGATTTCTACTCATGGATGAAATTAAAAATTTAAAGACCAACTAAGACTGTTGGATGAAGTAGAGTACATGTATATCTTTTAGTGGAAAAACTCAAATAGAATAAAACTTGCAAAACTAATTTCTGAGTAAGTCCAGTAGAATTTTTTATTAAATATCTCACACATGTGTATGTATGAATATGCTTTATATTGCTTTGCTTCTGCCTCTTCTCTCTTCTGACACTCAAGATACCTTTTAAAAGTTCTATTTAGGAGACTTTAAGAATAGATCATTCCCTTTATTCAATAAACATGCGTGCCTGTCATTTTCTGCAAGAGCAAAGCAGAAATGAATAAAATATTTCCTGCCCTTAGACTACTCACTGTTTGAGTGTATGGGAATCTCTTAGTTTAATCTCTGAATTTTTCAGTTATGATTTTTAGATTTTGTTCCTGATTGTTTCTTTGGTCAGGAATACCTGTATGGCTCATTCAGAAAGTTTGTTGATACTGTAATGATATAAATCCTGTCAGTATTGGTCCCTGAATAGATCACTGTATTATTGTTTTGTGGGTTTTAGTAGACTTATTCTTTGATATGTAGTGGGCATGATGATTCAAATGTGTAATCTCTTATAAACTACATATTACTTAGTTGAGCCTTAGAAAACAGGGTCAGAGGGTCATAACTTGTTGTCTGAAGTGGGTTGTTCACAATAGACAGAAGTAACCAGTCCAAAGGCCTTATATGTCAAGAGTGTTTAAAATTCTTGATTTTTAAAGTGCTATTGAAATTAATGCTATCACATGGTATACCTTGATGAACAACTTTGTTATCTGGGATAGTGATAACAACATTAGTGTCTAAAAACATTTTTCATATTTATTAGAATTTGTCAGCCACAGAAAGAGTTTTGTTTTAATTTTTAAACAGTGAAAGATGATCTGAAATCAAACTTGTTAGTATGAATATGTTATTTTGTATTGTTGATTATTGTGCTCATTGATGATAATGGTGCTTAAAGATTTAGGGTATACATTTTGCATTGATTACTGAAGACCTTTCAATTGACATCTTTTAAAAAACAAGTTTATACACTTCAGATTGTCAAACCAGTAGCTTATGACATAAGGGGTTCTGAATTTTTGTTTTCTTACTTATCTGTGGAATAGAGATTCAGGAATAAGTTACCAGTAAAGATGGGTATTTGGAGGAAGAATTTGAAGCTAAAATTTTAACTTTGGATGAAATGATGAGGAGTTACGTAGCTGTTACGTATTTAGTTAATAATGGCATTTCTGGGCAGTATAAATAAATTACAACCTAAGTTGGCCAAAGTTTTTATTAGTAATACAGTTTTTGAAAGATCAATACAATTTTTGAAAGCTTAACATTCAAGAGTTGTGAACTTTATTTCATGCCTATCTCTTCATTTAGGGTTGAAAGGAGGAGCAGGAGGTACTGATGGACAAGGAGGTACCTTCCGGTACACATTTCATGGAGATCCTCATGCCACATTTGCAGCATTTTTCGGAGGTTCCAACCCCTTTGAAATTTTCTTTGGAAGACGAATGGGTGGTGGTAGAGATTCTGAAGAAATGGAAGTAGATGGAGATCCTTTTACTTCCTTTGGATTCAGCATGAATGGATACCCAAGAGACAGGAATTCTGTGGGGCCATCCCGTCTCAAACAAGATCCTCCAGTTATTCATGAACTTAGAGTATCACTTGAAGAAATATATAATGGTTGTACTAAACGGATGAAGATTTCTCGAAAAAGGTTAAACCCTGATGGAAGGAGTTACAGATCTGAGGACAAAATTCTTACTATTGAGATTAAAAAAGGGTGGAAAGAAGGCACCAAAATTACTTTTCCAAGAGAAGGAGATGAAACACCAACTAGTATTCCAGCAGACATTGTTTTTATTATTAAAGATAAAGATCACCCCAAATTTAAAAGGGATGGATCAAATATAATTTATACTGCTAAAATTAGTTTACGAGAGGTAAGTTAGTAAAATTTAAGTTTCTGAAACCAAACAACTATACTTCTGATTCTAGGAAATTTCAATAACAGCTAAGATATGTAATGCTTACTAGACATTTAAAAAAATTCTCATAGAACCCTCTGAGATAGTACTAAATTTTATGATAAAATTATATATTCTGTTTAGTTATCTATCCTAGCAATTTAAATGCACATTTTAAATGTTAAGTGGATTATGTACTATGAGGCCTAATAATGGGCTAACTCTACTCTGTTTTTACAAGTATGGTTTTTGAGGTCTGCCATACCTACTTACCTTAGTCCATGCATAAGATTTTTTTCCAAAATTGTTAACTTGGAGTTATAATTATATAACAAAAATGTATTAAAAGACAGAATAATTTGTAAAGGTACTGCTTTAATACATGAGTTCTTATTCTATTTTTAGGTACTATTTCTCAGATTATAATTCTGCAAACATGGCCATGTCATTTCCCTGCTTAAAATTCTTAAATGACTTCACATAGCATCTATCATCAAGTCCAACTCTTTAGCTTAACATAAAAGGTCATCTTATTTTATTTTATTTTAATATATTTTTAAGAGTTTATTTTTAGAGAGCAGGGAAGGGAGAAAGGGAGAAAAACATCAATGTGTGGTTGCCTTTGGTGTGCCCCCCCACACTGGGGATCTGGCCTGCAACCCAGGCATGTGCCCTGACTGGGAATCAAACCAATGACCCTTTGGTTCCCAGGCTGGCACTCAGTCCACTGAGCCACACCAACCAGGGTACAGAAGGTCATTTAAATCTGATTTCTACCCATAAATGTATATGCATTTCCCAAAGTTTATTCCATTATTATCTTGTATATGTCTCTGTCATTATCTGAGTTCTACTCTGTGGAGCACTATTGTTTCTCCCAATACCAACTACTAGTCTAATGTTTAGGTTAAGAATTCTGTATTCCCAGAAGCTAAGGGTTAAGTTGTGTGCCCCCTTTCTCACAAAGACTTCTGCACCTACCTCTGTGCCAACATTATACTGTATTATGTATGACTAGTTTGCTTCTGTGTTCTTTGTGCATTCCTTGAGGTGGGATCTGTGTTCATGGGCCCTACATATGCTCAGCATCCAGCAGGAATGTGTGGCATATAGTAGGTATTCAGTAAACATTTGTTGATTAATATATCAACAATTTTCCTACATTTCCAACAAATGTCCTAACATTTTCCCTTCAGAGAAGTAGGTTGTCGCTCCTCACCTATTCTTTCCAGACCTGAATTTCTCCCTCCTCCCATTCCATCCCTACACCTTGAATGTTGTAATAACAGCCTCAAATTATCCGTTTCAATCCAGAGCACTGTGAAAGACACCTTTTACTTCTCTTTTCCTTTTCCTTTTTCTTTTTCTTTTTCTTTCCCTTCTCCTTTTCTTTCTTTGTAACATGTCTGACTGTGCATTTCCTAAAGGGATTTTCTAATGGGGAAATAGTCTTATAATTATTGATATTTTTTGGAGGTTAAAATTATCCTGTAGTGGTACCATTCTTTACATCTGGTAATATTTTTATTTAGACTTTTAAATTCGAAGTTTGTTAATTTTATTTTGTGCATTTCAGGCATTGTGTGGCTGCTCAATTAATGTGCCAACAATGGATGGAAGAACCATACCTATGTCAATAAATGATATTGTGAAACCTGGAATGAGGAGAAGAATTATTGGATATGGTCTGCCATTTCCAAAAAATCCTGACCAACGTGGTGACCTTCTAATAGAATTTGAGGTGTCCTTCCCTGATTCTATATCCTCATCATCCAAAGAAGTACTTAGGAAACATCTTCCTGCCTCATAGAATGAAAAACTTTGTTACCCATATTTTGATAAGGCACTGAAAATATAAAAGGACTGGCAGTTTACTGATGCAGATGTGAATTCTGTATAAAAACCTGTAAATTATTTTGAGGGTTCATTAAGTTGCATGAATAGAGACGGGTCAAATAAATAGGCAAAAGGGATTTTTACAGATAGGGATGAAGAGAAACCATTCATTCTATTTTATTTCACTTCTCCAAAGTCAGAAATTTAAGTATTTTGCTTATGTGTAAAATTTGTTTTTGTGGAGTTAGTAGATATATTTCTAATAAAATAAACTATCTAAGTACTTTATTTCTTACATCTTTACATTATCGGTTTGGTGGGTTCTCATTTATAATGGAAATTTAAATTCTTAAACTATACATGTGATACATGTTCCTAGAAAATAAAAACCCACGTCATTTGGAAATATGATCAACTAGATTTAAATCACTATCTGAAGTGCTGCTATAGGGCTGGTACCCATAACAGAATATCCTCATGCATATGTTTCACCATTTTTTTTTAAATATGCTGTAGCATTTGTTAATAACAGAGTTGTAATATTCTTGAGGTGGACCTTTTCTCCATAAAAAGGAAAGTAATGGCAATTTATCTCCTGTGGAAATCCCAATTGCCTGAGTTACTGATATTTTAGAAATAGGCTGTTTTTAAAATGCCATATGTAATTTTATGCAAGTTGACTATATATCTTGGACTTAATAAATTATAGGCACATTTTATTGTCCACTAGTTTAAACTAGTTTGTTTAATAATAAACATGTTTTTAGAGGAAATGTTATTTGGAATTAATTTTCCAATTACACAGTCTTCTGTAACTTACTCATAATATGCTATGTGTACCTTATGCAATTTCCCTAAAAAGAATAAACTACCACTATCATATTAAACCAAAATATGGGGAAAATAAACACTAACTGCTGCTTATGAATGATGTCGCTACTACTTGTTATGCATATAAATATTTCACTTTTTCGTATGCATAGATTGCATTTCTTAGGTGTTTTAATTTCTAAATATATTTACATCTAAAAATTGTTTTGTTTTCTGTTTTATAACTATAGTAAAAATGATGTTTTGAAACAATGTTTGCCTCAAAAATAGTTTTCAGTGTGATATACACATGCACAAGGTATACTGGATCCTATCACTCTTTAGCAGAATATGAAAACTTCAATAAATAGGTTGCAATCACCATCTATTTTTAAGCTTGATTGAGATATAATTCACGTCATAATGCTTACCCTTTTATGTTCTATATTTACCCTTTTAAGTGTACAATTCAGTGGTTTTAGTATATTCACAGAGTTATGCAACCATTCTCTAATGCCAGGACATTTTAATCACCCTGACAAAGAAATCCTGTGAAAGAAATCCTGTCTCCACTAGCACTCACTCCCTATTCCTCCAGCCCCTGACAAATACCTATCTCTGTCTCTCTGAATTTGTCTGTTCTGAATATTTCATATAAATGGGAGCAAATGATAGGTGGCTTTTTCTGTTTGGCTTTTGTCACTTAGCATAATGTCAAGATACATCCATGTTGCACTATGTATCAGTATTTCTTTTTTTATGGCTGATAATAGTCCATTATATGAGTATCATAATTTGTTTAACCATTCATTAGTTTATAAGCATTGGGTTATTTCTACTTTTTGGCTATTATTAATAATGCTGCTGTGAATATTTTTGTACAAGTTTTTGTGTACCTAACTTTTCAGTTTGTTGGGTATATATATAAAATAGAATTGCTGGGGATAACCATATATTTTAGTTGAATGGAAAATGCTTGAAAATGCCAGAGAATTCAGCTAATCATATTTAGCATTCCATCTTATTTATAAGTGATTCCTTTATAACTTGCTCTGAATGACAAACTTTTTAGGGGAAGTATGAACATCATGGAAATAATCTCACAAGTCTGAAGAGAGAGCTGAAAAGCAAGTCAGTATGCTGGGTGTGGTTTCTGTTTTAAACCCACTGTCATTTATCGAAATTTTCTTAAGCATTTCCTCATAAATTAAAGGATTTATGGATTATGTAAATAAGTAGTTTTTAGATTAAAAAACATTTTTTAAAGTATAGAATTATTCTAGTAGTAAAAATTAATTTCCATTGGTATATAAAAACAGTGTACCAACATATTAAAGGATATTGATAATGCCTTAGCATGAGGTGCCCATGAATGTTGAATTAATATAAAAGATTAAGAGTGTTTTTATTTATTCAAATTAAGAAAGTACTTTTGATTTTAAGATGTTGTCTTTAAATTCAACCAGGTTCTTGGTTACTTGGAATAGTTTTGAAGTACTGTAGTTCCCGGTAAGCTAATTGATAAAAATGTTTATCTTTCTTTTTTTGTTGTTATTTATTTTTAGAGAGAGAGAAAAATATTAGTGTGAGAGAGAAACATTGATCAGTTGCCTTTCGCACACCCGTTTTGGAGACTTGGCCCACAACCCAGGCATATGTCCTGCCTGGGAATCACCCATGACCTTTCAGTTTGTGGGATGGCACTCAACACAGTGAGCCACATCAGTCAGGAGTATCTATCTTTCCTATAAGAAAAACCACAAATTGCTTGTGTTACCTAATTAGGATATTTTTAGGCAAGGTGTGCCCTACTCTTTTGTCACCAACCTATCACTCTTGTATTATATAAAGCTACTTCACACATTTAGTTCATTTGCCTCACTGCCTCTGAAAGCATCTGAGTTTATGACCCCTATTTTACTTTTTATCTTATCACTTCTGCCTATTATTATTAGCTTTTCTTGGGGGCAAGGAGTTGAAAATGCTTTTGCTTCTTTACTTTTTAAAAAGATTTTACTTATTTTTAGAGAGAGAGAGAGAAAGAAACATCAATGTGTGGTTGCTTCTCATGCACCCCCTCCTGGGGACCTGGCCTGTAACCCTGGCATGTGCCCTGACTGGAAATTGAACTGGCGACCCTTTGGTTTGCAGGGTGGCACTCAATCCACTGAACCACACCAGCCAAGGCTGCTTTTTTACTTTTAAGAAATTATCATTTGATTAGTTATGATGTATAAAATAAATATCTGTGATTGAACTCAGTAAATGGCATAGAAGTGATACTCTATCCTTATATACCGAGGACGGTTTTTAAAAATTTATTGAGTCGACGCTGGTTAATAAAATTACATAGGTTTCAAGTGTACAATTCTCTGATACATCATCTGTATATTGCATTATGTGTCCACCACCCAAAGTCAAATCTGTTGTTACTATATATTTCACCCTTTACCCTTTTACTGCCTAGCCCCCTTCCCTCTGGTAGGGAACACCAACACACTGTTGTCTGTGTCTATGAGTTTTTGTTTATTTTCCTTGTTCATTTGTTCCTTTCAGTTTTACATGCCACATATAGGCAAAATCATATGATTCTTGACTTTTTCTGTCTACCTTATTTTGCTTTGCCTGATATTCTCAAAATTCATGTATGGACTATTCAGTTAACCTCACAGGATTAAGGTTAAACATTATCCTTAATCTAATTAATACAGTGTTTATCCAGTAATGTGTAATGTAGTGTACTTCCTATGTATCTGGATACACACACACACACACACACACACACATATATATACGTACATATATATATATATTTCATTCTATGGAAAATTATACCGAGTAAATGTGACTTGTTACTTTTTAAATAATAGCTTAATCCATATTTATATGAATAGGTGTTTTGTTTTTTAATTTTCCTATACAAATGAAATCTATAGATTAGGGTTTCTTATTTTTTTTAAGATTTTATTTATTTATTTTTAGAGAGGGAAGGGAAGGGGGGGAAGAGAAAGAGAGAGAAAGAGAAACATCAATGTGCGGTTGCTGGGGGTTATCGCCTGCAACCCAGGAATGTACCCTGGCTGGGAATCGAACCTGGGACACTTTGGTTTCCAGCCCGCGCTCAATCCACTGAGCTACGCCAGCCAGGGCAGTGAATGAATAGGTGTTTTATATATTAAATATTTTAACCTTAAAATTTTTTTCTGTGATATTTTTAGTTCATAAAATTCATACATATGTGGAACTGGAAAGAATTATAGAGATCACATTTTCTAGATAAGGAAGTAAACCCAGAGAGCCTAAGTGATTTATTTGCCTGCGGTTAAAGAGCAAGCTGATAAGGGAATTCTGAGACTTCTTAGACTTCTTATCTCTTATTTGCAATACCATTTTACACCTGTGTGTCATGATGTCCCCTGTTGCTAAATTTCCAAGACAAGGTCAAATTCTGTCAAAGTACATTTGCCTACTTCTTTGTGTAGTCCGTGTAATTTAGCATATTTAAAATATTTTGAGTCATTTATTAACATGTGAAATATAAACTTACATTTGATAGCATTAACTGGAAAACTTTTGAAATATTTGAAATAAAAACTGGCTGGAGATAGCCCAAGAGGCCATCAGTAGATAAGGGGATAAAAAAACTGTGGTGCATTTATACAATGGAATACTACATGGCCATAAAATGAAGGAATTCTTACCTTTTGTGACAGCATGGATGGACCTTGAGATTATTTATGCTAAGTGTAATAAGCCAGTCAGAGAGAGACAAATACCATATGATCTCATTTATGTGTGGAATCTAATGACAACATAAACTGATGAACAAAATAGAAACAGAGGCATGGACACATGGAACAGACTGACAGCTGTCAGAGGAGGTGGGGATGGGAGGACTGGATGAAAGAAGGTGAAGGGATTAGTTAAAGAACATATATACATAACTCATTGATGTAAACAACAGTGTTGTGACAGCCAGAAGGAAGGGGGGATGGGATGGGTGGAGGCAGACGGGGGCGGGGGGGGGGGCGGGCAGGGACATCTGTAATAGTTTCAACATAAGAATAGAGGGAAAAACTGGCTATTTTTAAAAAATGAGGTAATGGTCTAAAAGTGTATCCATCATTAATTTTAAAAAATGTACTCTAGTGTTATTTTCAAATATTGTCACATCTGAGCTTTTAGATAAACTACAAATTATTATTTTTTCAAGTAAACATATTACTATCCAAAATATGTGAAATGATATACAAAGAAAAGAAGAGAGTGAGAGTGACATGAAAGGAGGGAGAGAAAAAAGGAAGAAAATCCTGCAGATTTTATTGAGGAAAAATTTGTAATGTGGAATAACAGAGAAGCTCAACAGTAATTTGGAAATACAGTAATCAAACTAAATATTGATTGGTACATCTTTGTAGCTTTTAGAATTTCAGTATGGGAATGTAGTTCTTGAGCCATTCTTACAGAGATAATTTTGAAAAGAGAAAACTGGAGTTTGAAATAAGAAGTGTAGAGGAGAATGAGTTTTGGATGTTGCCATAAACATGAGAAATAAAACCAGAGGCAAAGAATTTCACTCCTGTTTCTGTTAAAGGGGTGGCACTAAGATTAATAGAAATCTGGACAGAAAGTACTATTGTGACATTAAATTATAATAGGAATTCTATATTACAGAAGAGCTTGAGCCCTGGCTGGTGTGGCTTGAGTGTTGGCTTGCAAACTGAAAGGTCACTGGTTTGATTCCCAGTCAGGGCACATGCCTGGGTATTGGGCCAGGTCCCCAGTTGGGGGTGTGTTAGAGGCAACTGATCAATGTGTTTCTTGCACACTGATGCTTCCCTCTCTTTCTCCCTCCCTTCCCCTCTCTCTAAAAATAAATAAAATCTTTAAAAAAAATAAACAGCTTGAGAAATAATTAGGTATGTTTAATAGGTTAAAAGCCGCACAATATGTTTAAAATTAAATTTATTGAGGTCACATTGGTTTATAAAACCATACAAGTTTTAGTGTACAACTCAATAAAATGCCATGTGCACACTGCATCATGTACCCATCTCCCCAAGCAAAGTCTTTTTCCATCCCCATAGCCCCCATTTTGCCCACCTCCACCTACCCCTACCCGTTTCCCTTCTGGCTATCACTACTTTTCAACTTTGTGTTTTATGTATATGTTTTTTTCCCCTTAATCCCTTCACATTCTTTCATCCAGTTCCACATCCCCTTCTCCTCTGACAGCTGTCAGTCTGTTCCCTGTGTCCATTCCTCTGCTTCTATTTTGTCATCAGTTTATTTTTTTTTTCATTAGATTCCAAATGTAAGTGAGATTGTATGGTATTTGTCTTTCTCTGACTGGCTTATTTCACTTAGCATAATAATCTCCAGATGCATTCATGCTGTTGCAAAAGGTGAGATTTCTCTCTCTTTTCCCCTCCCCTCAACTCCCTCCCCTCCCCTTCTTTGTTGGCTAGTAGTACTCCAGTGTGTAAATATACCACAGCTGTTGTACGCACTCATCTACTTATGGGCACTTGGGCTGTTGCCAGATCTTGGCTATTGCAAAAAATGCTGCAGTGAACACTGGGATGCATGGATTTTTTCAAGTTAGTGTTTCAGCTTTCTTAGGATATATTCCCAGAAGTGGGATTGCTGGGTCAAAAGGCAGTTCCATTTTAATTTGGGTGGGAAGCTCCATACTGCCGTGGTCCGGTCTGCATTCCCACCAACAATGCACTAGGGTCCCCTTTTCTCCACATCCTCACCACCAGTTGCTATGTGTTGTTTATTGTGATAGCCATTCTAACAGGTGTGAGGTGATATCTCATTATGGTTTTAGTGAGTTGCACAATATTTTTAATGACAAATATACATTTTGCATCTATAGGATTGGGAATGGAGGGGTTGAAGAGATGGGGTTAATTGTGAATCATAAGACCTGAAAAGTATGGGATATTTGGAATGAAGTTAGACTAAAATTTTTCTTAATTGCCTCAATATGCATATTATGAGTCTAACAAAGCAAAAATAAATTTGCAAGTATTTTATTGAAGCTGTGAATTAGAGTTCCTGAAGTTTCTAGTGATCATATGGTAAAGAAATAGTAAATCATATAGTATTTATTACTTATTAAATATATAGTCTCTTTAATAATATATAGTCTCTTAAATAAATCAGTCTCTTTAATCAATCTTCATTTTAAATGAACCTTAAAAACTGACTTTTTAGTATTCTGACTAAAACCCTTTTCTCCACAACAACATAAATTACTCAGCCAATCATTTTTCTGCCTTGATGCTTTCAAAAACATAACCTGTTCATAACCAAAAACAAAGACAGGAAAATTAAATTTTACTGTGGCTTTTATAAATCACAGTCTTACTTGTAAAAGCAACATTGATAATTGCACATCCAACTTCAGGGTACTAATTACACAACAGGAATAGTTACATATTTTATACTCTCTCCCCCCCGCCCAGAATATTTGGTGCATATTGCTTGGAGGAAATGATTCAGAAGTTAAAATTGGAACCCTGAGCTGATGATAGAGCCTTAATAGTATTTAAAATTACTGGATTCTATAGGTTTATTTTCATTAAGTTTGAAAAGTGTAACACTGATGACTAAGTGGGATTTATACTAGGTGTGCAAAGCTGGTTTAATAATTCTAATTTCTCCAATACAGCATTGCTCTAACCTCCTTTGTGCTATTATTGGCAAATATACTACATTCCCATATGTTATAGTCACAACAAATATACATAGTTTTATACAATTGGTTTTTAAATTAGTTAAGAGAGAAAAGGAGACTATGCATTTACACCATCTTTTGTAATTACATAGTTACCTTTACCAGTGTTCTTCATTTATGTGGATTTGAATTAATGTCTAGGGCCACTTGTTTTCAGTCCAAAGAACAACTTATAAGGTGGTTCTGCTATCAACAAATTCTCTCAATTTCTGTTTTATTTGAGAAGGTATTTTGCCTGCATTTTTTAAAGATTTGCTGGATATAGGATTCTTGGTTGGCAGATTTTTTTTCTTTGAGCATTTTGAATATGTTGTTCCACTGTCATTGGCCTCTGTTATTTCTGGTCATAAGTCAGCTGATCTTATTGGGATTCCTTTGTAAGTGATGAATGATTACTCCCTTTCTGCTTTCAAGGTTTTCTCCCTGTGTTTGGCTTTCAGCATTTTTACTATGATGTCTAGATCTTTGTGCTTGTCCTATATGAAGTTTGTTGAGCTTTGTGAATATATAGATTAATGTTTTTGAATAAATTTGGTAAGTTTCTAGTCTTTATATCTTCAAACATTTTTCCTACTTTCCTGTCTTTCTGAGACTCTGCTGTCCTCCATTTGTACTCCATTTTTGCATGTGGTGTGCTTATTAGTGCCCCATATTTCCCTGGGGCTCTTTTCAGTTTTCTTCATTTTTTCCATCTATTCTTTGAATTGCATAATTATTATAAATCTATCTTCAAGTTTGCTAATTCTTTTTTTCTGCCAGTTCAAACCCATTGTTGAGCCCCTCTAGTAAATTTACTGTAGTTATTGTCCTTTCAGGTTTAGAATATCCATTTGGTATTTTAAAAAATCATTTCTTTTTATTGATATTCTCTATTCGATGAGACATTATATAATAGCTTCCCTGATTTAGACTATCATGGTTTTCTTTTTTTTTTTTGAACAAATTTATAATGGCCACTTTGAAGTTTTTATGTCAAATTCAACATCTACTTGCTTCACAGGCAGTTTCTTTTGCCCTTTTTATAGATCATACTTTTTGTTTCTTTGTATGTATTGAAATATTTTGGGGGGTGCTGATATTAGGCAGTTAGGTAATATAACAATTCTGGGTAGTGGTCCCATCTGCTTTTAGGACTTGTTGATATTTACTCCTTTAGTGACTAGCTGAATCATTTTAGTGAAGTCTATGTTTACTTACAATGTGAAGCCACTCATTAGAGGATGCAGCCTTGGGTGTGCTTGCAGTCATCTGGGATGACAGTAGTTTTGGCAAGCTTCTCTTTGAAAGTCTCTTTCTCTAGTCATGTTCAGATGTTAAGCCACACTATTTTTTGACTGATATTGTACTGGTTTTTAATGATGTCCTTGGGCCATAAATTCTTCAAAAACTGATCAAATCAGATTGGACAGGATAGTTCTGATATTTTTTCTGAAATTTATTCTGACTCCAAAAGGGTTCCTCCTCACATTCTCTCTCTATCAGATTACTGCTGGACAGTAGGGGCAATCTTGTTACTCTCTCTGAGGGATACTCCTTCTTTAGGACCTGACTGCTTGTTGTGGCAGGCAATTGAGAATAGCCCCAGGTCATCTCAGCTTGTCTCTCCCAGCATGGAATCCCTGCCCCATGAACCAGTATAAGGGCACTGAAGGCTCTAATACTTTCAGCGGAGCTGCACCAAAGGTACATAGGTCATCTATCTCAAGAGAGGGGGCTGGAAGAAGGGATCCCCAAAGTCTCTATCATGCTTACCCAGAACTTAGCTCAGCAACAGCTAGCTGGGCCAGGATGAAAAATGGTGAAGTTCTGTTCTTTCCAGAAAGATAAACCTCTGACTGAATTACAGTTCCTCCAATTGGAGGAACAAGTATATTCTTGGCTGTGATAGTCTAGAAGGGATTTTCCACTGAGCTGAAAGTGAGAGGGATAGAGTGGGTCTTGGTGCAAATGCCACAGACTCTCACTATTCTTACCAAATTTTAATTGTTTTTCTCAAATAAGTATTTCTTCCTTTGCTATATGCTCTTGGAACCATTCCCAGAGGCCTTAAATAGTTGTTTTGAAAAACTATTTTCACCAGTTTCACTGGAGAGTGAATCTGCAGAGCTTCTCACGCTGTCTCATACCTGAGCTTCATAAAGTTTACATCCTAACAGATTAAAAAAATTGCTTCTTAAAAGGATAAATCACTTGAAATATTTTTAATTGTCATATTTTTGCAATTATTAAAATGCTTATCCTAGCAATAATGTGTTTTAACACATGTTTGGAGAAAGATGATTAATATATCTTTATTCTTTTTAATGAGCAATAGTTTTGCTCACTTCTGAAATACTATAAAATAAAATAATTAAAGCACATAATAATATAATACTAAAGGATGGTGTATTTAAAATATGATTCATTAAGAAGGAAGGCGAAATGATGGTGGAAAGAATACTACTAGGCATCAAGTTTTAACAATAACAACATCTGTAACCTTGGGCATGTTTTTTTAACCTCACTGGTAAAATAAAACATTTAGTAAGATGACCTGTATATGCTATGTAGTTTCAAATGTTGTATTCCTAACAAGGAGTATTATATAATGGTGACTTTTAAATTTTCTTATTTTTTTTTATTTTAAAGGAAGTCAAAAATTTTAAATTGGGATACAATGCTATCTAATAAAAAAAGACTGAAGGAGAGAGAACAAATAAAAATATTTAACTATGATGATCTTGAGGTGGTGAGATTAAGGATGACTGTTGCTTTCATTTTTTACTTATTTCCCATTATTTAAAAAATTTTCTCCCAAAAGTATATGCTGCATTTATAGCCATAAAGTTACTTTATAATGACCCCTCTTTAAAGTCACATTGCATTGAGCATGAGAGGGGACCAATGTCTTCAGAAGTTAATTTGCTCATCCAAAGTCAAACAGCCAGTATTCATTCAACAGACTTGCCTGGTACCTACTCAGATGCCAGGTGCTGTACTGCACAGTGGACACAGACAGCTGGTGTACACTTCTCAGCTTCCCTTGCAGTTAGGGCTGTACACATGCATAAGTCTCACGTAGGAAATGTGAGCAGTGTATTACCTACTAGGGCACTTAGAATTCAGGCTTCTTTTTCTTCCCAAGACAGAAATTAGGACATTACTAGAATCCAGAAGCACCTTGTGTGCCCTTCCCAGTATTAACCTCTTCCCTCTCTCCCTTAAAGGTAATCACTGACCTGATTTTGTAATAATCCTTTTCTGACTTTTTACATACTGCCCTTTGCATTCCTAAACAATACATTTGTTTGCTTGTTTTTTAGTGTTATTTGATTACATTTATATTTTCTTTTGTGTCTTACTATCACTTAACATATCTATGAGGTTTATCCATATTTGGCCCGGAGCTGGAGTTCATTTTTATTGCATACTGTTCCATTGTATATTATGTCCATTTTACCAATGATGGATGCTTGTTCTAGTTGTTTCCTTAGTTTGTTTTTGTTTTTTAGGTTTGATTGTTGATAGTTGTAAGTTTGTTGTCATTTTACTGTTCATAGTTTTTGATCTTCTTCTTTTCCTTAGATAAGTTCCTTTAATATTTGATTTAATAATAGCTTGGTGATGATGAACTCCTCTGGCTTGAGCTTATCTGGGAAGCAGGTAAGCCCTTTTTCTGCCCTTTCATTCTAAATGATAGTTTTGCTGGATAGAGTAATCTTGGATGGAGGTCCTTGCCTTTTATGACTTTGAAGACTTCTTTCCAGTTCCTTATTGCATGTAAGATTTATTTTGAGAAATCAGCTGATAATCTTATGGGAACTCCTTTGTAGGTAACTCTCTACGTTTCTTTTGCTGCTTTTTAGGTTCTCTCCTTATCTTTAATTTTGGGTGATGTAATTATGATGTACCATGGTGTGTGCTTCCTTGGGTCCAACTTCCTTGGGACTCTCTGAGCTTCCTGGACTCCTTGAAAGTCTATTTCCTTTGCCAGATTAGGGAAGATCTCCTTTATTATTTTTTCAAATAAGTTTTCAATTTCTTATTCTTCCTTTTCTCCTTCTGGCACCACTATGATTCAGATGTTGGAATGTTTATAGATGTTCTGGAAATTCCTAAGCCTCTCCTCATACTTTTGAATTCTTGTTTTTTAATCCTGTTCTGGTTGAGTGTTTATTTCTTCCTTGTGCTCTAAACTGTTGATTTGAATCTTGGCTTCCTCCCCATCACTGTTGGCTCCCTGTGCATTTTCCTTTAATTCACTTTTCATAGCCTTCACTCTTTCCTCTATTTTGTCACCCAACTCAACCATTTCTGTGAGCATCCTGATTACCAGTGTTTTGATTTGTGCATCTGATAGGTTGGCTATCTCTTCATTGCTTGGTTGCATTTTTTCTGGAGCTTTGATCTGTTCTTTCATTTGGGCCATATATTTTTGTCTTGGTTTACCAGTTATGTAGTAAGGTGCGGAGCCTTAGTTATTCACCAAGGCGGGGCAACACATATCTGCTGTATGTTGGGGAGGGGTACAAAACGGAACAATGCTGCTTGCTGAGCTCTCGGCCAGCTTTCAGTAACTTCCTCCACTATGTACAACCAAATTAGGCTCTTCTGGTGCTGGTTCCTGGGTGGGTGTGTTTGTGTATATACTAGGACCCTGTGCATCTCTCTAACAAACTCTTCCTGTTTGGCTAGGAGATTCCCACTGCCCCAACCCCCAGAGGTATTTTATTCATAGGTTTTGAGGCTTTGTTTCCCTGTGCTGGAACCCTGGGCTGTGCAGTCTGTCTTGCTCCCTAGTTGTTCCTCCCAGTTTATCCACATGGAAATGTGGGACTGTCCAGTCTGCCAGCTGCCACCTTGCCTTGGTCCTCCAGCCACCAACTTGCCATGAGTCCTCTGCCTGGGTGCCTGTCTCCATCCCTCCTACTGGTCTGGATGAATGTTTCTTCTTTAAATCCCCAGTTGTTGGACTTCCATACAGTTCGATTTTCTGGCAGTTCTGGTTATATTTTGTTTTTAAATTTGTTGTTTTCCTTCTTTTGGTTGTGTGAAGAGGTACAATGTATATACCTATGTCTCCATCTTGGCCGGAAATCCTACTTTTCCACTTTTAAATAATTTTTATTTTTTAATTACAGTGACATACATTATTATATTAGTTTCAGGTATACCCAGTGATTAAACATTATATAACTTATTAAGTGATCATCCTGATAAATCTTGCACCCATCTGACACCATACATAGTTCCTAGAATTTTATTATTATTTTTAAAAGATTTTATTTATTTATTTTTATAGAGAGGGGAAGGGAAGGAGATAGAGAGGGAGAGAAACATCAGGGTGTGGTTGCCTCTCATTCACCCCCTACTGGGGACCTGGCCTGCAACCCAGGCATGTGCCCTGACTTGGAATCAAACTGGTGCCAACCTTCTGGTTCAAAGGTTGACACTCAATCCTCTGAGCCACACCAGCCAGGGCTGCATATTATTGGTTATATTCCCTATGCTGAATTTTACAGCCTCATGACTATTCTTTAAAAACTGATTTGTACTTCTTAATACCTTCACCTTTTTCACCCTTTCTGGCAACCCCACTTCTGTCTGGCAACTGTCAAATGTTCTCTGTATCAATGAATCTATTTCTATTCTGCTTGTTCATTTATTTTGTTTTGTTTTGTTTTTTAGATTCAGCTGTTGATACATATGTATTTATTGCCATTTTACTGTTCATATTTTTTATATTCTTCTTAAAGAAGACCCTTAACATTTAACATTTCATATAATACTGGTTTGGTGCTGATGAACTCCTTTAGTTTTTTTTTTTCCCCCTTGTCTGGGAAGCCCTTTATCTGTCCTTTGATCCTAAATGATAGCTTTGCTGAGTAGATTAATCTTGGTTGTAGGTCCTTACTTTTCATTGCTTTGAATATTCCTTGCCAATCTCTTCTGGCCTGCAAAGTTTCTGCTGAGAAATCAGCTGACAGTCTTATGGGAGCTCCCTTGTAGGTAATTAACTGCTTTTCTTTTGCTTCGTTTAAGATTCTCTCTTTGTCTTTAACCTTTTGCATTTTAATTATGTTTCTTGGTTTGGGCCTCTTTGGGTTCATCTTGTTTGGGACTCTGTGCTTCCTGGACTGGTATGTCTAATACTTTCACCAGGTTAGGGAAGTTTTTCATCATTTTTTAAAATAGGTTTTCAATTTCTTGCTCTCTTTCTTCTTCTTCTGGCAGCCCTATGGTGTGAATGTTGGTACATGTGATTAAAGTTGTCCCAGAGGCTTCTTACACTCTCCTCCTTTTTTGGATTCATTTTTATTTTTACTGTCCTGATTGTGTGTTTTTTGCTTCCTTATATTCCAATTCACTGATATGATTCTCAGCTTTATAATCTGTTGATTCCCTGTAAATTATTCTCCATTTCAGTTAATGTATCCTTTATTTCTATTTTATTTTTTAATGCTGTTGAGGTTCTCACTAAGCTCACTGCTTGTCTCCATTTTGTTTAATTCTTTTTTTCTGGAATTTTGTTCTGCTCTTTCATTTTGGTCATGTTTCTTTGCCTTCTCATTTTGGCAGTCTCCCTGTGTTTGTCACTATGCATCAGGTAGAGCTGTTATCTCACCCAGGTTTGGTAGCACTAGGTATGCTGTAGGGTCCTGTGGCACACACAGCCTCCCTGATCACCCAAGCTGGGCACTCAAGGTGTGGCCCTCCATGTGGGCTATATACATCTTCCTGTTGTAGTTGAGCCTTGATTGCTGTTGTCACATCAATGGGAGGGATTTACCCCCAGGCTTTCAAAAATTTTTATTCTATTTGCCAGCATCATAAATGTTCCTTTCAGGGTTATATATGAGAAAACAAAATACCATTTAAAAGTATATGATTGAATTCCTTTTTTAAATTATTTAATTTTATGGTCCTCATTTTTGATGACAAAAATAATGTAGGGAAAAGTATGTTTCTGAGTTATATTCAAAGGTTTTCATTTGTAACTATTAAGTAATTTCATATTTTAGGAGATGATTGGACATACTATTTATGTGTAGTATGTTGGAATTCATAGACTTCAGGTAGGTGTTCTCTCTTTTTTTATTTTTGGCTGTATGTAACATTAAAAAAATTATGCACATTTTTAAATTGTATTTTTTCCATTGTCATTCATCCCCCTTATACCTTGTTTCACCTCCACCCACCTCCCCACCTCTGCAATCACCACACTATTGTCCATGTCCATGAGTCCTTTTCCCTTTTTGTTCAATCCATCTTACCTCCCAACCCCTCTGCCCCAGAGCTGTAAGCCTACTCTCTATCTATGAGTCTCTATTTTGCTTATTAGTTTGGTTTGTTTATTAGATTACATATATGAGTGAAATCTATGGTACTTGTCTTTTTCTCTGACTGGCTTATTTCACTTAGCATAATGTTCTCCATGTCTATCATGCTGTTGCAAAGGGTAAAATTTTCCTTCTTTTTTACTGCTGAGTGGTGTTCCATTGTATAAATGTACCATAGCTGTTTTATCTATTCATCTACTGATGGACACTTTGGCTGCTTCCAAAGCTTGGCTGTTGTAAATAATGCTGCAATGAACATAGGGTGCCTGTATTATTTTGAATTAGTGTTTCAGGATTCTTTGGATAAATTCCCAGAAGTGGAATCACTGGTCATAAGGCAGTTCTATTTTTAATTTGGAGTCTTGAAACCATAAAAATCCTAGAAGAAAACATAGTAAAATCTTGGACATTGCTCATAGCAGTGTCTTTTCTGATATAGTTTCTCAGTCAAGGAAAACAAAAGAAAAAAAAAGAATGAAACTATATCCAACTAAAAAGTTTTTGCACAGCAAAGGAAACAATCATCAACAAAATAAAAAGATGACACACTGAATGGGAGAACATATTCACCAATACATCTGAAAAGGGGTTAGTAGCCAAAATTTATAAAGAACTTATAAACACCAACTCCCCCACAACGATCCAATTAAAAATGGGCAAAAGACCTGAATAGACTCTTCTCTCAGGAGGACATAGAGATGACCCATAGACATGTGAAAAGGTGCTTAACCTCACTAGCTGTCAGAGAGTTGCAAGTTAAAACCACAGTGAGATATCACCTCATACCTATCAGAATGACTACAATCAACAAATGAATGAATAAATCAACAAATAAGTGCTGGTGAGGATGTAGAGAAAGGGGAACCCTTTGCATTGTTGGTGGGAATGCAGATTGGTACAGCCACTGTGGAAAGCAGTATGGGGTTATCTAAAAAAAATTAAAAAATTTTAAAGGTATCCTCTTTATTACTATTATATAAGTCCAAGATGAGCTTCTGGGATATAATTAAATGGGCCACATACATATATCTCTAAGGCACCAGCATGGAAATTGTCTAATAACTATTCTTATAAAAATTAGAAATTATTAGAAAATTAATTGGCATTAAGTGGTGTGTGTGTATAATTTCCAAAATCATGTAAAATATTTTCAGAAAATCTAAAGTTTCTCCTTTTTTAGGAAAAAAATCAGAGTGCTAGTTGACTAAATGTATTTAGAAGATATTAGCCTTATTAGGTAAATCACTGTATATAGTGTATTAGTCAGGATTCTCTGGAGAAATAGAACCAATAGTATATACCTCTCTATCACTTTCTGTCATTACTTTTTCAAGCAGGTTTTCTATCCTTTGCTCCTTTTCTTCTCCTTCTGGTATCCCTATGATATGAATATTATTATGTTTCTTGTTGTCCTGCACCTCCCTTAAACTATCTTAATTCTTTTTGAGTCTTTTTTTGTTTTGCTGCTATGTCTGGGTGTTTTCTTCTACTTTGTCCTCCAACTTGCTGATTCGATCCTCTGCTTCATGTAGCCTGCTTTTAATTTCTTCTAGTGTATTCTTCATTTCTGATATTGCATTCTTTATTTCCTCCTGGCTCTTATTCATAGTTTCTATGTCCTTTTTCATGCTGATATAGTTCCCAGTAAGTTCCTTATAGCTCTCATAGAGTTCCTTGTAGTTCTCATTGAGCTTCTTGAGTATCCTTATAACCATTATTTTGAACTCTATGTCTGATAGGTTGCTTGCCTCAATGTCATTTAGCACTTTTTCTCGGGATTCCTCCTTTCCTTTCAGTGGGGGTAGTTTCTTTGACTCCCCATTTTAGGTGACTCTTTTTGTTTGTTCCTGCATATTAGATTGATCTGCTTTGACTCCTTGTCTTTGTAGGTGGCCATCTGTGGTAGGAGACTTTTGAGACTCAGTGGTGCCATCTCCTTGATGTCCTGAGCTAGATGCTCTTGGAATGAACATTATGCTATTATGCAGGCTCTCTTGTTGTAGTTGGGTTTTGGTTGTTGTTGGGTCATTTTTTTTTTTTTTTGGTGGTTTCTTCCCTCTGGTTGGCTGACTGAAAGTCACACTGCCTACTATGTCTTGTATGCTGTTATATAGTTGCTACCTGGGCAAAACAAAATAACCCAGGAAACAAACCCCACACCTGCAAAAATACCCCCCAAGAACAACCACACTATCAACAAAAAATGAGCAAATATTAATAAAGGTGGAAAGAGATTAAAACTATTATAAGAAAAGAAAAACAAATATGAGATGACTAATGGAAAGGAAAATGATTTTGAGAGGGTAGAGGGAAGAGAAATAATAAGAAATAAGACAGTGAGGAATGAAAATCAGGTTAAGAGAGGGAAAAAAATAACATTTAAAACCAAAAAAAGAGAAAAGATAGGAGGAAAGGGAAAATTGAGTATGAGAGGGGAACAGTAAAATCTGAGATTTGAAATACAAATCTGAGATTTGAACCTCTAGGAATAAAACAGAAGAAATGCAACAGCAATCACCATATCAACAATGAAACAAGTAAAGATTAATAAAGTTGGAGAGAGAATAAGGATATTATAAGAAAGGGAAGAAGAACATGGGATGACAAATGGCAAGGAAAATGGTTTTGAGACGCTGGAGGGAGGGGAAATGAGTGTGGCATGGAAACAAGGCATAGAAAGGGAAGAAATAAAATTTAAAACAAAAAAAGAGGGAGGAAGAAGGTAAAGTGGAATAAAAGAAGGGAGTAAAATATAAGATATGAAATAGACTAAAATTAAAAAATAGTGAAATAATAGGAACAAACTTGAAGAAAAAGAAAAAATGTTAAAAAGCTATGCAGAAAAAAAAATAACTGAAATAATGAAGACCATGATGGAATTTGTCTCAGCAAAATCTAGTGTTTGCCACTGTTTTCTCTTTCTGGATCTGCCTCTGGTAATATCAGATGGTGTTCCAGTCTAGCTTTAGGCAGCCTGTTCAAGACTACAAGCAATCCAGTCTGTGCCTCTCTCCTTCAGACTTGGCTGGTCCCCACGATTCTGCCCTGCTGGCTTTCCATCAGCACAAGGCCTCAGAGTGGTTCATCTAATGTCCAATAGCACTGCCAGTACCACCTCCACTTGCCTCTAGAGGGGAGCTCTGGGTCACCCCTGGAAGGCAACACACCCCTGTTCAGTCTTCAGGCAGGAGGGTAGAAGTGTTTCCCCACCTCCCACCACATATCTTGATCCGTCCCAGATTATTTCCAATAATATATAGTTTCTGATGAATTAGCTGTCCATTTCCTGTGAGGGGCCAATCCATGTAAAAAGGGCAGCTCTTCCCTACGTGGTGCTGATGGCAGCTCTGTATAGGAGCTAAGGCTGAGTGAGGCCCTGAATACCTCTTGCTGTGCCAATTTCTAATCGCTCTGCTTTGCTGGTTTCAGTGCATCAGGGCCAAGCAGAGGAGGTGGGGGTTGGGAGCCAGCATAGCTCATAGTGTCTGATAGAACTTCAGAAAGGGCCATTTTAGGGATAGCTTCTCCTTCTGCAGGTATGTGCCCAGGAGGGGGCTCCTGAGCCTGGCCTCACTGATCTGCAGAGCCTGCAGTCCCACAGGGAGGGGTTGGGCATGCTTGCCTATGAGAGGACCTGCTTAGCTACAATGATTCTGTCTAGTCCCCAGCCTGCCACTCTTGCTGGAGCCTCAAGGCCTGAACTCTCCACTCTTCACAGCCCACTGCTTGTCAGCCATTGCTGGATCAAGTCCCACAACCCCTTTACTGTGCCACTTTCTGTTCTTCCTGTGCAGCTGGACTCAGTGGGACACAACTGCGCTTTCATTCAGGTTTCTTCATTGGCACAGCTGCTGTGTGAGTATGTGCAAGCACAGGGTCCCTGTCCAGTCTCGCCTTAGCTCCCCTTTTAAATGAGTCTCTATGTGGCCCTTACACTGCAGCACCAAGTCCTGGGCTGGTTCTCTGCACGCTCCACCTCCCTGAAAAACACGAAGTCTCTCTTGGTGAGGGCTGTCCAGAGCTTGCCAGTGCCTCTGACAATTTTAGGAGATGGTTTCTGTCTGGAACTCTCTTGGATGGTGCTACAACTATGGAGGTGCTGCTCGCTGTGTGTGTGTAGCTTAAGTCTCTGAGACTTTGTATATCCTTCCAAATCTTGCCCAATTAGGATTGGTGGTTTCCCTTTGTGGGACCAGGGCCTGGCTTCCGGAGGGGAGGGAGCCACTACGCTGCATTTTCTGTCTGATCTCTCCTCTGCTACAAGTACCTCACACAGGGCACTTCCCTCTCAACTTATAAAATCTCTTACCAGATGGTGCAAAACATCATCTGTATTCCTTGGCTTCAAAAATTCCCATCAGCTGAGATTCCATTGATTGTTCAGATCACTTGTAGGAAGATCAGCCAAAAATCTGTGCTGGGTGCAAAAGCAAGTGGGCTCAGCTTCCACCTACTCAGCTGCCATCTTCCGAATCCTCTTCAGCTGAGTTTAAAACTTGAAATACTTATTTGCTAAGTAAATGTACTTCAGGATTTGATTTAATGAGCAGATAAAAATGTGGTAATTAGCATAATCAAGTGTTGAAAATTTCTACTATACTTTAAAATAATTGGATAGCAAGTATTTTTAACATTTCTCTTATAAGATATTCACTGTTTAAACCAACTTATTTTTGATTCAAAATGTTTGGAATAAAATGTTCTGGTTCATTAATTTGAATAATTAAATATATATCATATGTAGATAGCCTATTTTCAAAGTTTAAGAATACAATGAAATATGACACATGAACACATATTTGATTCAGAAAATACTATAGGATTTTACAGTATATCATTAATTCTCATCCTAAACATCTATTGTGCAGTAACTAATATTCTTAATCATTTACTATGTGCTAGGTACTACACCACTTGACCTACAAATGTTATTTCATGTAACCTTCATTTTAACCATAGGTTGCTATCTTTAAGTATGAAAAATTAGCCGAGAGGGATTAAAAGATTTGCCTAAAATTGTAGTCAGTTACTATTTTATAAGATCAGGAATCAGGTCTCTTAATCCAAAATGCAAGCATTTAATCAATATTGAACTACTTACTGAACAACAGCTTCCCTGATTTATAACAGTTATGGAAAGTATAGGAAATGATACCATCTCTGTATACAATTCCCTTAAGGCTGATTTTCCTCATATATATATAGATATGTGTGTGTGTGTGTGTGTGTGTGTGTGTGTGTATTCACCATTCCTATTTGCTTTCTTGACTTGAAAGGAAAGTGAAAAGCAGAATGCCCACTTAAAAATTCCATTTGGATCTTCAGGTTATATCTATGTCATGCAAATCAGCATTTTGTTTGGCAGACACAAACTTCAGCCCTTTCTCTGCTAAAATTACAGCAAAACCTGAATTACTTTATCTTAAATTACTGAGATTCTATTATAAGGATCAATTTTCAGATTAAAAGCTTAATTTTAAAAACTCTCTGGGTAAATTCAATGTTCTAATTTTAGTTACTAAATTTGGCAAAATACTTTTGGATGACATTTATTAGTATAATATTTCCAATAACATCAAGGAATAAAATGAAAAATATTTGGCATGTTTGAGAACCTATCTTTTGCATGTATTTCAAGTTTAAAATGGAACAGTTGGAGGCAATAATCTCATCATCGGTTAATGATTCTCAGGTCCTGACAATCTTTGTTCTTTCCCTCCAGCAAATGGATAGCTGAATGAGCCAAGATGTCATATTTTTGATATGTAATATAAGTACTTTAGAATTTCTACTCTTGTGTGAATATTTTTCTTACAGATACTAGATTTCTTTTTGTCGTTGTATATGTTGACTTTAAAAATCACTATGATTATCTTCAAAGAGTTATTTAGGTTATTGTTTTCATTAAAATATTTGTTTTACTCTATGTACCATTTGGGCACTGTATAAAGTAAATTATTTGCCCAAATCTGAGAGAATCATCAAAGGCTTATGTCAACTAATTTCTGTTTTCAGTTTTGTATACAGTTCTTGAATGATTAAAATATGTGACTTTTAAATGAGGCTGCTTTCTAAATCCCATGCAGCCCTTCCATATTTATGTTATTGTAGAAGCACTAACATTAAATTAGCTTTCTGTTCTTGCTTCTTTGCTGTTTTACTTACCATAACCTTGAGGATGCAGAATAATTTGGATTCCTTGCCAGATAGTTTCCTCCAAGTATCCACGGATAATAAAGCATGTGAAATACTGAGCATTAAGCCAGGCACACAGTAGGTTCTTGATAAACACCTACTTATTTACTGATTATTAACTTTATAGTTCCCACAATATCACTTCACCTCCATTTCTTCTTCCCATTTTCCAGCTCTCTGGTTCCAATTATTCCTTAAAAAGTCTTTAAATTTCAGCTATTTAAGGGTTATTTCCTTGCCCACTTGTCATCTTCAGTTGTTTATTATTGCCATGCAACTATAAAACATGCTGTCTTAAGTTCCAGAGAGAACTGCAGACAACTGAACAAATCCTGTCCCCACCCCCCACTTATTTGCATACTGGATACATGTATGCTGGGGTGGAGGACAGGAAGGGTGCTGAGGGCTGTGGGCAGTGTGCGTTTCTTTAGCACTGATGTTACATGTCATAATTAGAAGCTATATTTGCTGGGAAAAACAAGTTAATAATTTATCTTATAATTCATTTGATGGCTACATGCTTTCTTATAAACAAGGTAGTATTATTGCTTTTGGCAGACATATAAGATTATATTAACTTAATCCTAGTATTTTTTTATACTCATGCATATATGATTTTGTAGTTGATATTTTTAGGCTGTTAGAAACACCAAATGCTACTGAGTAACAATACTGTGGATCAATAATCTGGGTTGAACTGTATACCTGATGTAAAGTGAAGACAATATTTTTGATTAATCATAGTTAATTCATTATCTTATGTAGTAACAAAGGTCACTTTATTTTATCCAATCATATTTATTTACTGATATCTATTATATGCATAATACTATATGAGAATCTGGAAAGGATATTCAAGAGAAATACAAAACATGGTTTCTATTGTGGGGATTCAGAATGAGTCACCCTCAAGATGTGCTTTTGAGCTAAGGAAACTAAGACCCTGCAGGCTCAAAAGAAACTCCCTCCAGCCCCCTGAACTACCTAGAAGAATTTGAATTAGGGGCCTTGCCCATAATAAGAGATTATCAGAGATAGCTATTTTCGACCCATCTATAGTGTATGGCAAATTTCTCAGTTACTGAACATTTGCTCTTCTCATCCTCTTCCTTTCTCCCCTATGAAGCCCCAAGGTGATCCTTAGCTCAGAATGTCATATATTCTTCATTTCCCCTTTGTCTTTGAACCTGTCATGTATGTGGGGTTCCCATGTGTACCTATGTATTGAATTTGATTATTTTCTCTTGTTAATCTGTCTCAAGTCTATTTGATTATTAGACCAGTCAGAGGAACCCTGAGGGTAGAGGAAACTTTCTGCCTCCCATACTATCAAAGAACTGTATGGTTAGGTAGACAATTTACCATACATGAAAAAAGTCAGCATACTTGCAAATACAAAACTCTGTTGTAAAGAACTGTTTCTAATATAATATATGTGTATTAGGAATTTAGGAAAATGAGGAATTGGGTAGGCTAGAGGAATTCGGTGTTTTCTGGAGGCATCTGCAGCCTGGACCATATCCACAGAGATTCCCCCTGACCTCAGCATCTGATTAAGTTTGACATTGAGTTTGGGTAGGTGACCTGAGGATGGGAGGAGAATGAGGTCATTGTAATTTATGGGACCTGGGTCAAGAGTACAAATGGAGGCCCAGATACCATATCATAACTATTGACAACTAACTGCTTAAAAACAGTCAAAGAATATACTCTATTCTCCTATTTTGCCCAACTTATTTTCATAATGATCTGAAAGGCCAAGTTCAAATTTACAGTTCATCAGAGTTACATAATGGAATGTAGACATGGGGATAAACAGGTTTCTGCCTGCAGCTTACCCCATTCTTTTCCTACTCAGTTCTGTTCTGCCACTCTGTAATGGGGTACAAAGTGGGGGTCCCCAAAATACAGGAGAAATTCCCCACAGCCCTCAACTGGAGGAAGTGGGAACAGTTGATACTGCTTAAGAAACTTTACATAACAAAAGGCAAGTTAATAACTGTGCTGCTACCCAGGGCAAAAGGTGTGCTGACTTTCAAAATGTATAGTGACTCATGACACAACCAGGAGAGCTTATACAGCACCTGTGCAAGAGGCAGGGAGGTGGATATCCATGTATCACTGAGAACTCTTGCCCTGACTAAAGATGGCAGCCAAAAGAAGGTAAAAAATACAGGGGAACTGGCAAAAGTAGTACACTGTAGGAGGGGCTGGATATGAGGACATGTAGGAAGTCCCAGGCCAAGCATTTAAAATAAGGTTGGACTGAAAAAGAAGGGAATTCCACCATGAGAGCTGAAAGAGTAGGGAGACAGCTGTGAGGAAGAAGCCATGAAGTAGGGGGATTCGGCCCTGAGGTCTGAGAGAGAGCAGCAAGCAGCTCTGCAGTTTGTAGTGAAGCGGACTGCCATGAGGGCTGATGTGTAAAGGAGAAGCCATGCTGGCTGGGAGGCAGGATTCCTCCATGCGGCCTGGGGTCTGGGGTAGTGAGGAAGGTAGCCATGTGGGCCGAGGAACGGGTGTAAGGAGAGAGCTAATGGAGTTGTGCAGGGATCTGGCAAGACTAATGGAGCTGTGCGAAGCTCAGCTGGGAAGCTCAGCTGTGCGAAGCTCAGCTGGGAAGCTGCCTAACCAAACACAGATTTGTGAAGGATGCTTTGGAACTGAACTGTGACCAGCAATGTAGACTTCTCTTTTTCTAAAGCACATACAGAGAAGTCACTCTCTTGGGACATGTGCCTCCCTGGACTCCGCCATGACCCAGTGTAACACAGCACATGTTTCCTGAACAGTAGTTCAGGAAAAGCTGAGGACAATGTACCCCAGATCCTGAAGAAGAGAGTGGCTGCAAGAGGATGAAGATTCTGAAACCCACAAATGTACCTTTCAGAGGGGATGGAGAACTGTTTGCGCAGCTGACTTAAGAACAGATAAGAATATGAGGAACTTTTGGGCATGTTCTTGGCTTACAGCCTGGTGGGGGAGTAACCGAAGTGCTGGGTCTTGTGGGAGAACAGAGCTTTGAGCAAGAGTGCTCTTAGCATCCCCAAGGTTGGAATCCTGTAAAGAAAAACCTGTTTTCTTCAACACTAATTATTGGGGCATGTATCAAGGTGATATGTGGATGGGCCCTGATTTGGTCAGTTACAACTTTTCCTTTTTCACCTTGGCGAAAAGCAGCTCCTTGGCTGCCCCCTAGGCACAGGGTTGTGCACACCAGTGGTGCTGGTTGCCTGGACCCTGGGAAAGCCTATGCAGTTTCTAGAAGCAGACTTGGGGTCATTTGGGTAGGGAAATCCAGGATCCTAGGTATTTAGAACATAGTATGGAAGGAAGGGCATGAGTTCTGGGTGGCCATGCCTCTTGACCCTGTGGACTCTGTACCTTGTAGGGTTTTGTATACCTTGTTGTAGGGCTGGAGCAGGCATGCCTGTTGCTCATATCTAATGGTAATATTGGGTCAGATTATGTTATGAATATACCTTGACCACCACGTGCCAATCCCTTTATTAAACAATCACCGAATATTCTTGAGTATACCATCTGTTTCCTTCTGTAACTACAGATAATACAGCCTATTCCTTAAATGAGATTTACAGTAATTGTGAACTTGATGTAAGCCTTGAGGGAAAGTTTAACTTTCCAGGCAAAGAAAAATAGGATTTAGAAATTAAAGGGAAAATAAGAAAATAAATTAAAGGGGATTGAAATGCTATAGAATTTAATATTTCCTATCCTATGCTAATACTTTCCCCCTATTTATTTGATGTTTTATTTGACACAGCTTACAGACATTCTTCTTTTTGAAGTTATTCTTAATTGCACACCCCCTTATGTTCCCTCATATTGTTTAGGTATTGACAGTGAACCTGGCATATACCCTATGATAAGTCACTTCTTTTCCTACTTTTTTTAAATCAAGTTTCAGTAAACTTTTTATCCATATACTGCATTGTGAAGTTACTTGGCTCTCACTTGATGGGAATGCATCATTTACGTAGGTTTTCTCCACTCTCCTCATTAGCCTGAGACAACTATGGTAATACTATTTGGTGCTATAGCAATCATAAACATGAAGGCAAATTCAGGCCCTGGGATCCTGTAGCAATATTCTATTTTCAGTGAGTATGAACCAGAATATATTTATATTATTTTTTTAAGTCACAGAAACATAAAACACAAACATTTTCAAGTTACTTTAAAGAAAATAGGTTCCCCTCCGCTCTGTCAGCACATCTGCTAACCTTAATTTGAGAAACGTGAATTTTCAGAACCGAATTAATGTGAGGTGAGGAAAAAGGGAAAAACTTGATATGATGACTCAAAGATTTTTGGTCTGCGTCACTAGTTATGTGACTCTATTTACTGAAATCAGGAGACCAAAAAAAGAAGTTTTCAGGAGAAAGGATGAGTTTATACAGTCTCAATCTGAGTTCCGCAGTAGGTTCCCTTTCTGGTAGACTGAACTGCGGGTATAAAACTGGAGTTCAACAACAAAAAACCAAGGTCAAGTACTGAAACCAAAAGAATAGATGTGGACATTTGGTGAGAGCAGCATGCAAAAAAGAGAAGATGGCTGAAGAAAGCTAGCCTTGGAGAACAGAGTTTCTGCAGAGGAGCAATGAAAGGTGAAAGGACAAAGCCAGCCCCATTTGCCTAGCAGGTCTATATCCTTTTTAAACATGACTGCCATTTTAGCTGTCTGAGTTTGTCCCCAGCGCTTATTCTCTACACTGTCTTCTCTTCGTGAATTCTTTCACAGCCCAAGTCACCGGCCACCCTAGTGAGGGGCAGAGGTAAGGAAGTCAAAACAAAAGCTTTATTTAAGAATGAAATGGTTATTGCATCAGAGACTCTTAAAGGTGAAGTAAAATAGAAACCAAAAAAGAATGAATCATAGCTGATCAGTGCTGATCAGAGTTAAGAGCAATTTCACTGGAGTGTGGGGACAAAGTCTGATCAAAGCATGTCTAAGAGTAAAGAAGAGTAAAGGGAAAGTGAGGAAATGTAGCTAATAACTCAAGACTCATTTGCTTTGGTTTGAAAATGTAGCTAGAGGCAATTGCCGGAATGGGGGACTTGAAAACAGTGTGAGAGCTTTGGGCTTTTGACTATCAATGAGGCATCAGGTAGGGAAAGACAAGGGACAACAGGTAGTTCACAAATATAGATCCATAAGGAGTGAAGACATATCAAGGGTCAAATAAAAAAGAGATTTCCTCCCAGTTTGGAGAGGGGAGTTGGGTGGAGTTATAGACAGGCTGAGGAATTAAGGGAGCTCACACATCACACTGAATGGCTGTGACTTTCTCTGTAGGACCCTCAGGCAGGGTCCACTTCAGAGACCTAGATGGGTGGAAGGGGAGCAAATGACTTGGGGAAAGTGCTGAATATTTGGGAGAGAAATCTTCCCCAGAAAAGGTAAAAAAAGGTTACTGAGAGGTATTGAGGGTATGTGAACATGGATTTAATCTCAAAGTTTTTCCTTTCAATTCTACCCTGCAGGGTGTAAGGAACAGAGAAGGCAGATGACGGTGGATTGAATTTAAATTCATTTCCCCAATGGCTACTTAAAGGCCAGCATGTTTGTATTCTAAGACGTTATTCTGTTGCTTCAGCATCCCAAAGCTTTTAAGGAAATCGAACCATTTTAACAGAAGGGGGTGGGAGTTGGGGGAGAAACCCGGAGATGCAGGAATTGGTACATTTCTTCTCTCCATATTTGTCCGGAGGGATGACAGGTGGCCACTCACGGTCCAGATGCCGCTCCCCGGGGTGGAGGAAAGGGCCCTGCCCCGAGCGACCAGGCGGAAGCACCTTTGTCATTGGTCCAGCAGCCACTTTCACCTGCGTGGAGCCCCGGGGGCCGCGAGTGCAGAGCCTGTAGCGCCCAGCCTCCCAGGCGGCGGTCCTCAGCGTGAGTGGTCCCCTCGCCCTCGGCCAGACAAGATGCCCCTGGGGCTGCGGGTAAAGAAGAAAGGCAAGTCCAAGGAGACCTACCGGCTGGTGGAGGGTGAGCAGGCGGGCGCGTATGGCGGCAGTCCCCCAGTGCCCCCAGACCCCCGACCCAGGCTGGTTTTCCACACGCAGCTAGCGCACGGCAGCGCCACAGGCCGAGTGGAGAATTTCTCCAGCATTCAGGAGCTCTACACCAAGATCGCAGGCGTGTTTGAGATCTCACCTTCCGAGGTAAGGGCCAGGTGCCCAGGCTCAGCCTCTCGGGCCCTCTCCTCTTTCTTCCACGCGCTCCTCTCTGTGCTTGCGGAAATTGGCCCAACTGGTTGAACCCCACCCGGGAGACAGCGGGAGCCCAGGGCGGAGAATGCCCCAGGGGAAGGGAGAGGGGTTTACCAGGTAGGCGAAAAGTAAGTCCCAGGAGCTGAGAAAGTCCCATTCCCAGTGCTCGGAGATCCGGTTTCTTGGAAACTGGGACAATCTTTCTTTCTTACGCAAATGGGCACACTGTCGTATTCTGCTGAGGGGGTCTGAGCCTGTTCCCAGGGTCCAGATCTGGCAGGGAGAATGAGCACTCTCAGCTTCATGTGGACTTCATTCTCCTGCTTCCTTTTCAGAGGTTAGGGAGCCACGTTGAGCATCTCCCAGATTAAGTGGGTGGGGTGGGGTGGGGTGGGGAGAACGAAGTGCCTTTCAGCCCGCACTGAAAGTGCTCCACTTTGCCCCAATTTGCCCTTCATATGTACCAATACCAGAAACCTTTTGGTAGTATTTCCAGTAAGTTTATTATACCAGAGGTGGATAACTTGGAGAATTATACTTAAGTACGTGGGACTAGTTAATGAAATTTTCAGAGGGGAAAATCAGCTCTAAATTTTACACCATATGCTTGAAGAGGGACCGAAGTTTGCCTTAATTAGGTTGAACTAGAGTTCCATATCACTGTGATTTCAAAAGCACTAGTTTCTGTTGACGTTTATGTGATCACTTCATTTACGCTTGTCCAAGCGAACTACAAAAATAGGTGTGAGAAGTGAGCCCAAGAAAGTATTTTGTCCACATTTCAAGGAAAAACACACGATCTTTTTGTCCTGAAGTGCACGATCTTTTTGTCCTGACTTTGAGTAGCACGGAGCAGCCTTCGGATATCTGTTCTTTAATATTGTTTATCAGGTCTGTTCAGGTGAAATCGAGGTCATGGCAAAATTCCAAGAGGAGATGAAAAAGAACTTGAAGTGTAACCTTTTGTTCTTTCAGGGTTCCCAAACCCTGAGGGGTAAATCACAAACCTATTTGTGAATTTTTAATATTGGTATAGAGTAGTAACAATAATAAGTCATGTTTGTAATAGGACATTTCAATCCAAAGAACACTTTTATAGGAATATGTCCTTTTGATCTTTTCTAGGAAAGGTAGGTGGCAGGTAGTTTGCTCCGTCCCTAAGGACTGATAAACCTGTGGAGCCAGGTTCTACCACTTACTGGCTGGGTGGCCTTGAACAAATTTACCTTCCCTCAGTTTCAGCTAGCTATAAAATAGAGATAAGGACATCTGCTGTGCAGGGTGATTGTAAAGACTGGAGTTTCTGTAGAGACTGTAGGGAATTCGAACCAGTAGTCCCAAGATGTGCCCCTGTAGTATGCAGATTGTTTTGAGCTAAACACAACCCAGACCCCTCCAGCTCAACAAAAACTTCTGACTTCCTTTAACTGCCTAGAAGGACTTGAATTAGGTAGTTATTTTCTCTTGTTAATCTGTCTCATGTCTATTTGACTGCTAGATCATCAGAAAGAACCTTGAGGGTAGAGGAAAGTTTCATCCTCCCCCACCAATCTAATCAGATTGCATGGTCAGCACTTAACAAATTGTAACTAATTTCATTAATACATATCAGTTAGGTTGAGGTACAGAGTGATTGGACCTTGGCCATGTTCAACGTTTTCAGTTTTGAATAAACTGACTTGCAAGATAAAATTCCAAGATAATATAAACAAGTGGTTTTTTTGTTCTTTATCAAAGTTCATAAACTTTTATAACCACAAATATATATGAGCATTAGTATGTTTATGCATATAACAAACATAATGGGAGTTTTCCATTTGGATTAAAAAGAGTTAAGTATATCCATGATACAGTATTATTGTTTTTGATATAATAGTATGGTCTGTCATAAGTATCTCAATAACTTTGAAACAGAAGTCATTTATTAAAATAAAATACATACCAGTGATCAATAAAATGAGATCCCATTTCTCATCCCATTCCCTCCTCAAGAGAAATAGTGACATAAGCTTTTGAGATGTCACTGGGAACAAAAAATTTTCCCCTGTAATAGATTGTATACAAGGTTAACTCAGAAGTCCTACCGTTTCTCTAGAGAGGCAGCTATAAGGATATAAATAGCACTGTATAAAGAGCTCTTTACTGAGGAAATAAGGGAAGGACTTGACCTGACCTATGTCTGGTGCAGCTGATGGCTAGGTAGGTATGAGAGTCTACAGAGTGATCATTTTATTCTTACCATAGCATAGAGGAAAGTGTTCTTTTCATTTTACAGTTGAGCTAAGTGAGCCTTTGAGTACCTTGTCTAGAGTCACTGGGCTGGTATGGGGCAGAGCTAGGATATGAATCCAGGTTTTCTGATTCCAAATCCTTTACATAGCAATGGTGAGATTCTTGGTAACTGGATTCAAATTCCAAATGCAAACCCAGAAAAGCTTTTTTTTTTTTTTTAATCAAATGGTTTCTTTAATTAAAGCTTCAGATTTTCATTGCCTCGAAAAGATGCTGTTGTGAAATGGACAATTCTGGATATTATTTATTTTGTGGTCCCTGGAAGAGGAAGCTAATGGAACACTTGCAGGATGCAGCCTGTGATCATTACTTTGAAATAGGTGGTCAATTATGCAAAAATCCCTTACAGCTGACATTGTTTTTACTAAAACAATGAAATGAGTAATTCTATAAAAAGAAAAAACAAAAAAGAAAGTAAATTAATCTTGTCTAAAAGAACAGTTAACTCATAAAAATGCAGGAATGGTTTTATAAAAAGTTTAATATCATTTAAAAAATATTCAGGTTATATAAATGAGTCAAACATTAATTTCTTGAGCCATAATCATACAATTTATTGAAGGAGCATTTTGAATAATTGACCATTGTAGTTATTTAGCAAGTAGTTGGGGCCATGACATGTTTTCTTACTTTTCTATTACAGGAAAACTTTGTAGTGAAAGATAATGAATTGTGAGGGCTTTTTAATAAATCAGTTTTTCTCTTTGGTTTATAACATCTATTTATTTTAAAATTTTCCCTTTTAATTTAATTTATTGGGGTGACACTGGTTAAAAAATTCTACAGGTTTCAGATGCACACTTTAATAACACATCATCTGCTCACTATATTGTGTGTTCACCAACCCAGTCAAATCTTCCTCTACCCCCACTCCCCCACTCCACTACAACTGCCCACCTTCTGCCTGACAATCAACATCCTATTGTTCCTGTCCATGAGTTTTCCTTTTCTTACTCCTTTTCTCCCTCTGCCTCCCCCAGGTCCCCCCAACCCCCCAGTAGCTGTCATACTGTTTTCTATCTATGAGTCTGTCTCTATTTTGCTTGTTAGTTTATTGGATTCCACATATGAGTGAGATCATATGGTATTTGTCATTCTCTGACTGGCTTATTTCACTTAGCATAATGTTCTCCAGGTCCATGCATACTGTTGCAAAGGGTAAAATTTCCTTCTTTTTTTATGGCCAAGTAGTATTCCATTATGTAAATATAGAACAGCTTTTTTACCCAATCATCTGCTGATGGACACTTGGGCTACTTCCAAAACTTGGCTATTGTAAATAATGCTGCAGTGAACACAGGGGTACATATATTCTTTTGAATTAGTGTTTTGGGTTTCATGAGATAAATTCCTAGAAGTGGAACTGTTGGATCATAAAGAGTTCCAGTTCCATTTTTAATTTTTTGTGGTATCTCCATACTGCATTCCCACCTACAGTGCATGAGGGGTCCCTTTTTCCACATTCTGTCCAACACTTGTTTATTGATTTATTGATGATAGCCATTCTGACAGGTGTGAGGTAATATTTCATTGTGGTTTTATTTACGTTTCTCTGATGAGTGATATTGAACATCTTTTCACATGTCTATTGGCCTTCTGTATGTCCTCTGTGGAGAAGTAGAATTTAGGTCTTTTGCCCTTTTTTAAATTGTATTGTTTGGGTTTTTATGATGTTGAGTTGTATATGTTCTTTATAAACTTTGGATATTGGCCCTTTATCAGATGTATCAGCAAATATGTTCTGTCATTTAGTGGGTTGTCTTTTCATGTTGTTGATGGTTTCCTTTGCTGTGCAAAAACTTTTTAGTTTGATGGAGTCCCATTTGTTTATTTTTTCTTTTGTTTCCCTTGCCTGAGGAGATATATAAAAAAATGTTGCTATAAGAAATGCTCTAGATTTTACTTCCTATGTTTTCTTCTAGGATTTTTATGGTTTGAAGTCTAACATTTAGATATTTAATCCATTTTTCTTTAATCTATTTTGAGTTTATTCTTCTGTATGGTGTAGGAAGGTGTTTTAGTTTCTTTTTTTTTTACACATACCTGTCAGTATTTCCAACACCATTTATTGAATAGACTATCTTTACCCCATTGTATATTTCCCCCCCTTTGTCAAATATTAATTGACCATAATGGCAAGAGTTTATTTCTGGGGTCTCTGTTCCATTGATCTATATGTCGGTTTTTTATGCCAGTATCATGCTGTTTTGATTACTGTGGCCTTGTATTATAGGATGGTATCAGCTGGCATAATTACTCCAATTTTGTTCTTTTTTTCTTAAGATTGTTGCAGTTTTTCAGGGTCTTTTGTGGTTCCATATCAATTTTTGAATTATTTGTTATAATTTGTTATAATCTATGAAATATGCCATTAGTATCAGAAATGCATTCAATCTATAGATTGCTTTGAGTAGTATGGACATTTTAACCATGTTAATTCTCACAATCCATAAGCATGGTACATGCTTCCATCTCTGTATCTTTTTCAATTTCTTTCTTCAGTGTCTTATAATTTTCTTAGTATAGGTCTTTTACATCCTTGGTTAAATTTATTCCTAGGTATTTTATTCTTTTTGAAGTTGTGAATGGGATTATTTTCTTAGTTTCTCTTTCTGATAGTCCATTATTGGTCTATAAAAATGCCACCGATTTCTGGACACTTATTATGTATCCTGCTACTTTACTGAATTCATTTATCAGCTCTATTAGTTTTTTTGGTGGAATCTTTAGGGTTCTTTGTATACAGTGTCATGTCATCTGCAAATAGTGACAGCTTTCTTCTTCCTTTCCAGTTTGGATGGCTTTTGTTTCTTTTTGTCTGATTGCTGTGGCTAGAACTTTTAGTACTATGTTGAATAAAAGACGTAAAAGCAGACACCTCTGTCTTGTTTCTGATTTTAAGGGGAACAATTGTAGTTTTTGCCCATTGAGTATGATATTGGCTGTGGCTTTGTCATATATGGCCTTTTTTATGTTTGTTCTCTCTATTCCCAGTTTGCTGAGAGTTTTTATCATAAATGGGTGCTGGATTTTATCCAATGCTTTTTCTGCATCTATTGATATGATTATGTTGTTTTTATCCTTCGCTTTGTTTATGTGATGTATCACATTTATTGATTTGCAGATACTGTACCAATTTTGCATCCCTGGAATAAATCCTATTTGATCATGGTGTATGATCTTTTTAATATAGTTCTGTATCTGCTTTGCTAATATTTTGTTAAGGATTTTAGCCTCTATGTTCATCAGGGATATTTGCCTGTAATTTCCTTTCTTTGTAGTGTCTTTATCTTGTTTTGAAATTGGGATAATGCTGGCCTCATAAAGTGAGCTTGGAATTCTTCCCTTCCCCTGCATTTTTGGGAATAGTTTAAGAGGGATAGGTGTTTGTTCCTTTTTGAATGTTTGGTAAAATTCATCTGTGAAGCCATCTGGTCCAGGATGTTTGTTTGTTGGGAGTTTTTTGGTTACTGCTTTATGATCTGTCTATTCAAATTCTCTGATTCTTCCTACTTCAGTTTTGAGAGACTGTATGTTTCTAGGAATTTATCCAATTTGTTGGCATATAGTTGTTCACAATATTTTCTTACAATTCTTTGCATTTCTTTGGTGGTATCAGTTGTTTTGTAGTTAGATACTTTACATGTCCAGTAAATGAAAACTCAAGTTTCTTTATAGATTTCAGAAATTATTTCCTTTAACTAGGTTATATTAAATAGTTCATTGAATAAGTGGATTAAGCAAATATAGCTCCTTCTCAATACATACAGGTAGTCAAGTGAAGCAGTGTACTTGGGAAGCAGAAAAGACAAGAATAATGATTTTAATTTCAAGCCCTACATTCAACATAAAATCATGCTGTTATTTTCCCAAAAAACAAAGTAGACTTTACCTTCTCTTGTCATCTGCCCCCATCCCTTATGCTATCACCCCATTTCTCTCATATAGCAAAACTCAAAAGTGGCCGTTTCCAATGAGATACATGCTATATCTCATCTCTGTGCTCCAAACTCTCCAATAGTGTCCCATCTCCCACAGAACAAAAAGCCAAAATCTGATGATGGGTTATAGGCACTGTTCCCTCTCCAATGTCATTGTTCTGTCTGTTCCAGCCAGTCTCCAGCTATTCCTTGAACTCTGGAGCCTCAGGGCTCTTGCACTGGCTGTGGTCTCACCAGAACCTCTTCCTGTACATTGCACTTCCTTTATGTCTGCTCAGATATCACCTTTTCATTGAGGCTGGTACTGATCATCCCATTTAAAATTACAACACCATTATTCCCTTCCTCACCAAGTGTTCCCCCATGGCACACCAATATCCTATGTATATTTAACTTATCTATTTTGTTATTGTCTTTCTTCCCCCATGTACTATTATATAAGCTCCATACAGACAAGGATTTTGTTTACTGATGTAGCCCCAAGGCCTAGAACTGTGTTGGAGCTCAAACATATTTGATAAATAAAAGAATCCTCACAAATACAGAACCTAAAATCCTGTAGTTTTAGCACTAAGCGTTACTACTGGTTACAATACCGATATATAGGTATTAATATTTTAATACTGTAGTGTGAGAAAAGACACTAGTCTGTAACAGGGGTTGGAGTGAGGGGCACTACATGCATCCTGAAGTAGAAAGAGGAGTAAGAGGGTGAAGTATGGAGACTGGAATGCTTTGAAGGCTCTTGGTCTAGGCTAACCTAGCTAAGTAAGAGGTATTTTGTATTGAATGCATGCATTTCTACAAAATCCATAAATTATGAATTTGGAGGCTATGTTTTCAAGCAAAATTGCTTCTGAGATGAGTTACAGTGTATGGAGAGCTGCCTTGTGAAGCTTCCCAGAAGCTTCTTCCTTTTCTCAACTTGCTGGCACCAGCACTGAGCTCTGGTGAAAGTCAATATTCTCTATTTATGTGGCACTTCTGGAGAACATGACCTGCACTTCAGACTTTATCATTTCCTGGAAAAGCAGACACTTGGCAAGTGAAACCATGTCTTTCTATTTTACTTCATAAATGGGAAATCTGGGAAGAGCAGAGCAAAATGGGATTTACAGGCTTGCAAATAGGCCCCGGAGGAAAAACAAACACACCAAAAATGGGGCTTCTGGTCACGATGGTGACATAGGCAGACATGGCTCACCTCTTCGCATAACCACATCAAAATTATAGCTAAAATATAGAAAAACCATCAGTCAGGAACATCAGAAGTTGAGTTGAATGGAAGTCTGACAACAAAACAAAATCAAAGAAACCACATCCATCCAGACTGGTAGGAGGGGGCACAGACGTAGAACAGGCCGGCCCCACACCCACATGGATAAAAATTTTGGAGGGATATCTCAGAAGCAAGGAGTCCCAGACCCACACTAGGCCGTGCAGCCCAGGACTCCAGTATCAGGAATATAAGTCCCCACAACTTCTGGCTGCGAAAAATCAGCAGGGATTGAGTCAGTGGAGGAGGCTGCTGGAGCCCTAAGCAATTCCTCTTAGGGAACCCACACACAGACTCACCTACTCAGACTTACTCCCTCTGAGCTCCAGCACTGGGGTGGCAACTTGAAGAGCACCAGTAGTATAGAGGGAAGACTGAAGTGTCTTGCATCGGGGCAATCAGAGACCATTGTCCCTTTGTTGAGTCCTCCCTGCACAGAGTAGGTAGGCTGGTGCCATATTTGAGACTCCATCAACTTGGCTAACACTGAGCGACCTACCTTGGAGATCTAAGAGGTTCTACCTCACCCTACTTATGAGCCCTTCCAAGCTGCTTTTCCATAAGAGTGACTGGTCTTGGCTCCCAAATCCTATCAAAAAAGCAACAGCTGGCTTCAATGACCCTAGCAGCAGCCAGATTAGAGTCATAGCTTTGTTTCACCTGGGAATCTCCAAGCCCAGCACAAGTAGCAGCCATCTCAGATCGTTCTACAGCTCAGGTAGGGTGTCCTGGGCAGAACATGGGTGGGAGCTAAACTTGGCCTGCATCACCCTGGAAACCCCAGGGCTAATGCACCCAGTGGACAGCTACAGATCATGTCAGAGCACCACCACCCTGCGCATGCACAGCTGATCCTCCATGGGGTGGGACAGTTTGGTGGTCAGTGGTCACAGCCAATCCTTGCAGCTGACTGGCCTGGGTAAATCCCTCCCATTGATCTGCCAACAACAGCCAGTGCTCAACTACAAGAGGAGGGTGTTCTCAGCCTATACAAAGGGCACATCTCGAATACCGAGCTTGGGTGATAGGGGAGGCTGTGCCCCTGGACCCTACAGGACACCTACTACATTAGGCCACACTACCATTACACAGAGTCAGCACAGCTTTAACTAATACATAGAAACAAACACAGGAAAGCTGCCAAAACAAGGAGACAAAGAAACATGGCCCAAATGAAAGAATAGATCAAAACTCCAGAAAAAGAGCCAAACAAAATGGAGATAAGCAATCTATCAGATGCAGAGTTCAAAACACTTTACAAGGATGCTCAAGGAACTTAGTGGAGGACCTCAGCAGCATAAAAAAATATCCAGTCAGAAACAAAGGATACTCTAATTAAAATAAAGAACAATTTATAGGGAAACAACACCAAAGTGGATGAACCTCGGAACCAAATCAATGATTTGCAACATAAGCAAAAAATGACCAATTAGAACAGCAAAAAGAAAAAAGAATCTGAAAAAGTGAGGATAGTATAAACAGCCTCTGGGAAAACTTTGAGAGGTCCAGCATTCATGTCATAGGGGTGGCCAGAAGGAGAAGAGGAAGAACAAGAAATGGGAAATCTATTTGAAAAAAAAAATGAAAGAAAACTTCCCTGATATGGTGAAGGAAATAGACATGCAAATCCAGGAAGCACAGAGTCCCAATTATGAAGGATGCAAAGAGGCCCACTTGAAGAAAAATTATTATCAAAAGGCCAAAGGTTAAAGGTAAAGAGAGGCTTTTAAAAGCAAGAGAAAATAAGTTAGTTACTTGAAAGTTGCCAGATGGGAGGGAGGAGGAAGACAATGGGTGAAGAAGAGGTGAGGTGAGTGGGTGATTAAGAAGTACAAATAGTTTCAGAATAGCCATGGGGATGTAAGGTCCAGTATAGGAAATGGAGTAGCCAAAGAACTTATATGCGTGACCCATGGGCATGAACATTGCCTGAGGGAGAGGGGGCACTGGGTGGAGAGGGGTAAAGGGGTAAATCAGGACTTTAGTAGCATAATCAATAAAATATAATAAAAAATAAAAACAAAATCTTAAAAACATTGTACAAAAATACCTCCACCTAAAATGAAGGAATTGAGAATTCTGAGTGAATCTTACTACTGAGCCTTGAGGACTATGAAGCAAGCCCAACAAACCTAGTAGAAATAGTGTGTGAGAGAGAAAAGCAGCCCCTAGCATCTAGGAGCTGGCCTGACACAGGTAGGCCTTGTCATTCTCCCATCGGACATAAAGGATTTTACAGAATATCAACATCTGATAACACCACTCTGTGACTGTTGGATCAAGACAAAAAAAAACCCAAACTATTCTGTAATTGTGTCTGAACAGAGGCACATACATGAGTGGTGTCTAAACCACAGAAATGACCAGGTGTCCTCATTGCCCCCATATCCTGGTGCCACCAAAGCAAGCCCACAATCCTTGAACCTGCACCCAAATTTTCTAACGCAAGCCTAGTCCTTTCCAGCACCCCCTGAGACCCTCACAGCTCCCCATTGTGTGCTCTTTCTCTTGTTGTAAGCAGCAAGAAACTAGAGGTGAGAATTCCTGATGGTCCTGTTATGGGAGAAACTCCCAGAAACTTGGTTCTTCTTGTAATGGGATGCTGAACTGAAGGTACCCCTCAAAAATCCTAAAGCCTCCTACAGCTATTGCTTGGGGAATGAAGGAAAGGGAACAGGGCCATTGATAGCTACTTTGCATATCTGAAGAACCTGGGCAGTGTTTTAGTAATATTAAAAACTGAGCCAGGGAGACGGGCAGGACTCTAACCCAAGATGCGATGTAGCCTGAGGGGCTTCCTGCCCTGGGGAGAGCGGCTTGGAGTGGCTCCTGTATCATAGGGCTGTGCTTGCCTGGATTAACAAAGCAGCTGAGAAAGGCAGTAGAAACCAGATTGCTGGCAGGTAGAATCCAGTGTGGGAGGAGTCAGAAAAGGGATTACCAAGGAAGATCCACAACAGGGTTTAAACCCTGGCATGGCAGCCATGCTGGGGCTATTTATCATGCTGTTTGGGAGCGGAGAGGGGGCTCCCTTGACCATGCAGCTTAGAAAGCAGGAGAGCAGGATGTAGCAGCTGGGTGGGGCTCTTTCTCTTGGCCACACCGTCTGAAAGGATGCAGAAGGACTCCCACTGACCTGTCACGAGGAAGTGCCATGGTTTTGGATTAAAAGCAGGAGCCTAGCCAAGCACAGACAACTGGAGGAAGCCAGGATACAGATGGGAATCTGCCCAGCTAAGCTACAGACTTCTATTTCTTTTCCAGAGACAGTACCCCTGACTGGCCTGATTTGGCAAGGGGAGGCAGGACTGTGTGTATGTGTCTATGGGTGTTTTAAAGGGACTTTGGGGTTTAATGGCAACATCCTGCCATTATTCTGAACCTGTATAACTTTTGAATAAATAATTCCTTTCCTTTTTACCAAACCCTGGCATTGAGAGCCACAGTTCCTATCAATGGTGGGCAAGAAGAGCCATATTGTAACAAGGCCCCCAGGGACGGGGGTGGGTTCTGTAACATTCTTGCCAAGGCAATAAAAAAATTAGAGATCAGAGAGTCTACTGGTGTGCAAGCAGGGTTTTTTGGTGATCCGTCCTCAAGGAAGAGAATGTGCCCAGTTATGGTAGGTGTGGGATGCTGAAAGGCATAGTCAGGGCAAAGCAGGTTAAAAGCAGTGAAAATAAGGGTGACCAAAGGCTGAGGTGGCAAGAGCTGCGGTGGTGCCTGAAGCTGGGTGACCTGGCCTGGTGGCCAGAGAGCCAAGAGCGCCAAGCCGGAGTCCTTTGTCCTGAAGACTTATACAGTTGGTGGGATGGGGAAGAGTGAAGAAGTTGCCTACTGATTGACAGGTGAAGGTGGTGCTGCCTTTCCAGAACAGGGGTGTGAATACCCAAAGGTACTAATGGACTTCCTCCTTTAGGCACTATGGGTCCTTTCAGGACTTTCAGGGCTTGAGATGAAAGCACAGTTACAAAGGCTTTCTTTCCTAGATAATGGAAAAGATCCGTAGAATTTCAAGGCCTGCTGAGTCAGTGGGTGGGGCATATATCTCCTCCTTCCTGCCTTTGTTCCCCCTCTGACGCTCATTCTACCCTAACAGTCTGTGGTTGGAGGGCATGGACCATTGCCACTGCTGTCTTATTACAGGGCAGTTTCTAAAGAGACACCTTGAGTATGGTTTCCGTGATCCCACCCATCTTCTATCTTACTATTTCGATGCTCTGATCACCAGTTGCTTACATTACTGCTGACTGGGTAGATTACAAACAACAAAAATTATTACTGATAGTTCTGGAGGCTGGGAAGTCTAAGGTCATGACACCAGCATGGCTGCCTTCTGGTGAGGGCCCACTTTCTAGTTCATAATTGATGCCTTCTTGTTATGTCCTCACATGGTGGTGGGGACTGGTGGTCTCTCTGGAGCCTCTCTGATGAGGCACTAACCCTATTCATTAGGTCTTTACCTCATGACTTAGGAAACTGCCAAAGACCCTACCTACTACTGATACTACCCACTTTGGGAGTAAGGATTTCAACATTTGAATATTTTGGGGGGGTGCCAGGGGTGGGGACACAAACATTCAGACCACAGCACTTACATATTCAGTATCCCACCAGCCAAAGAACATCTCCTACTCTTGCCTGCCTCTTGAATCCTATCCCGTGCCTACTCTAACCTGCAAGCTTGTCTAACAATCCCCTCTTTACATTGCACAATATTTAGCTGTTTCATTCCTCTATGCATTTCCTCATGCTGTTCTCACTTTTTTCTGATAGCTCTTACTCACCTCTCCAGTCTCAGCTATTACCTCCTCCAAGAATCCTTCCTTGTGAATCTGCCAATCTAGATTAGGTATAGTGCTCATGATTGCATGATTTTAACATTGCGTTAGCACACCAAATTGGATTCTATCTAAGGGCTGAGGCTTTAAAAATACATCCTATTCCTAGACTCCCAAGATAGTTTTGCTGCTCCATAAATGTCTGATAAGTAAAAATGATGCATACTGTAGGAGATGATGCTGAAGATGTAGGTAGGGAGACTACAAATGTCCTGGAAGCTGTATGGGTTTTATTCTATAGGCAATGAGAATAACTCAAATGTTTTTCAAGAGGAATGACTCCTGTTTTGTGTTGCATAGAGTAGAAACATAACCAATCACTCATTAGTTATATTTTCTTTATAAATGTTTGGTTTAAATTGAATACAATGGTATTTTCTGGAATTGCACAGCATCATCTGAGAAGTTCAAGTATACTACAATCATTATGTGTGCTTACTATCCATCAGCCTCATTTGTATAGAAAAACTCAAGCAAAAAAAAAAATAAATGAAACAAAACCCCAAACATGACTCGTTTTGAGAAGTGGGAGGATAACCTAACCAGCTCCCTTATAGACCTCATTGCTATCTCAGAAGATAAATGGATAAGACTGTTGCTTTTTGTGCTTGAAATCCCCTGAAGTTTCAATGGCATGTGAATAATTTTAAAATAAAGTCCAAATTCTTGGGTAGGGGCCAACCACTCCCAAAGCCACTGCTACCTCATAGGCTAATGGCTGGCCCCTTCACCTTCTCTCACTGGATCCCAGCACTCCAGCCCACACTGAGTGGATGTGGAAGGCTCTTGTAGGTCACAAGAGATGGAGACACTCAGGTTACCCTGGGCAGTTTGCATGCATGTATTTGACTGTACGACTAGGTTACACAGGGAGGGAAGGAAGCTTGGGGTAGCAACTGGGCAGTCAGATTTCATGGGCAGCTGATCCATAATTCATGCTGTCCAGGTGAACACAGTAGCTCTAGACCATGGAGAATTAAGAGCATGTTTAGTTGTTCTTCACCTTCCATCTGAGTCTCTCTCCCTAATTCTTACCCTGTTCTCGACAGATTTTTTCCTCTCATTCTTTTCATTTTGTTCCTTTAAGGCCCTTACTGCCTCATCTCTTTGTGTCTCTTGTTTCTTTGCCTGTCTGCTTTCATGTGCCTCACTCTGTGTCATATTCAAACTTCCTAAGAGAGAATCTCTGTGTTAGTGAGTTAGGGTACAGTGTAGGTGGGACAGGATTCTTGGACCTCTGGGTCAGGGCCTCATCTCTGGTCTAGTCTCCAGAGTCCTGTGCTACGAAAACAGGTGAACAGTGGATAAGGGGTCTTTTTGGAGAGGATCATGGGCATAATGGGTATTTTCAGATTTACTGAGTTGGGGTTTGACAGCTATCTCCCATGTCCTATCAAGAACATGAAACTTTTTTGGGTCTCCATGACTTTTATGCATTGTTTTTCCATTTACCTGAAAAATTTCCCCCCTGCTCTTTTCTTGTTAACTCTGTTGAAAGATAAACTGAAGGGTGTGAAAACTTTTGAGTTTATCTGAGAAAAAAACACTTCAAATTGGGCGGTATCAATCCAGAATTGGTTAGGAGCCTTCCATAGACAGGAGCTAGGGGCAAGTTTTATAGAGAGAAGATGTGGAAGCAAAGCAAGGAAATTGTTTGATTGGCTACAGCTCAAGCAGTTACATTAGTTGAAAACCTCATTGGCTGTTTGTCCTTAGATTTTGGGTATTTACAGGCTTAGTTTTGGTTTGCTTCTGTAGGCTGTTGAGGTATGAGAACCACCTCAGTCTTATGCCCTTCCTGTTGAATTAATTTTAAGAACTCTTACTTAGGATACAGGACTCAAGGGCCACTACCCAAAGCTGTCTCTACCTCAAGACTGGGCTCCGTGCTTCTCCTCTAAGCTTACATAACTCTTATCCGACTGATTGGTAATTGCTGATTCACTGTCTCTCTCCTCCATAAAAATGAGAGCTGCTCTGGGCAGGAACTAGCAGTTAACATGTTGTAAATATTTCTTCTCATTTAAAACTTTTTATTATGGAAATTTTAAATACATGCAAAAGCAAAGAGAATAATGTGATTAAATTCCATGTGTGCAGCTTCAAGTTATTAACATTTGCTAAGTTTTTTAATCCCCCACTTAAAAATGTTTTTATTATTAAATGTAACACAAGTAGAGAAAAGCACATAAAATAGATGTACAACTTAATGGGTAAGTAGAACACCTTTGTAACCACACCAATATCAGTGGATAGTCCTTGCCAGCCACTCCAGAACCTTCTATATAACCCCTCTCATCCTTCTCCTAAGAGTAACCACTATGCTGACTTTTATTGTAATAAATCCCTTTTTAAAAAGAGTATTATCACCTAAGTATGGCTTCCTAAACATCATAATGTCATTTTGACTTCTTTTAAATATCTTTTAAGTCTCTTTTAATCTATAGTTCCCCTTTCATCATACTTTTTCTTTTCCAGTGTATTTGTTGAAGAAGCCAGACTAACTTGTATAGTTTAGTTTTTACAGTATGTATTTTGCTGATTACATACCCATAATATAGGTTAGCATCCCTTGTCATTTTATTTTTTATAAATTGATAGTTGTTTGTATCTTAAGGCTTAATCAGATAAGGTTTGATTTTTTTTTCCAAGTGAGACATAGTCAAAAGTGTAGTTAAAACTTTTACTACTTGAATGAGTGAAATAAAAATCAACAGGGAAAATAGGGTTAGTCAGTTTATGATGGTGTTAATAGTCCTGCTGGAATAGACTCTGGCCCATTTTGAAAAGTCCCTTTTATATTCTGTTTTTATTGTCTGTACAGTGAAGCCACAGTGGCTTTCTAGAACCTTTGAACCTATGGCTAGAATTCTTGGGGAGCCCTTTATCCCAAATGAACCCTGCCAGCCATACCCTTGGCAGAGCCACATGGACTTCTTTGTATATTGGAATTCTGGCAGGATTTTAATTCTTCAAAAGATATCATTGGGAAGATATTTTTTCCTGTACCTGTGTGTGGAGAACCAAAGATAGTGGATAAAAAGATAATGAAACCCTCCAATAGGAGGTGTTCATCATACAAAAGTATATTTTTCTCATTTGTGTGTGTTATGAATTTGTAATGAGAGAGAGTAATTATAATTTTTTAGTGGGTACACACATTAGGCCTATTCATTCTTATCCTTCATTAGAAAGTTTTTTGATTACTGAGTTTGTGTTAGTCACTGCTCCATGTCTTGGGATACATCAATGAACAAAACAGACGATATCAGCCCGTGTGGAGCCTCATTCACCCCTCCTTCCTGTGAGATTAGTGCTTATTGAGTCATTGGCCACTACCAGCCAGACTAAGTACCCTGGGCATTTGTTGGCCTATTATTCTTTGAGCCCTTATAATGTAGGGTTCCTTTATACATTTACAGGTCTTGCATCTTAAGAAAAAAGGACCTAGAAACTTTGCAAAGCAGGAGGAGAACATAAGCATGTCTATACTTTTATTTTTTTTATTTTTTTTATTTTTAGGGAGGGAGGGAGGGAGGGAGGGGGGGCAGAGAGAGAGAGAGAGAGAGAGAGAGAGAGAGAGAGAGCAATGTGTGGTTGCTGGGGGTTATGGCCTGCAACCCAGGAATGTACCCTGGCTGGGAATCGAACCTGGGACACTTTGGTTCCCAGCCCGCGCTCAATCCACTGAGCTACGCCAGCCAGGCATGTCTATACTTTTACTGGAAAACCCTCCATCATTTATTTGATCACTTTTATATCTCCTTCATGCCATGTACTCTTAAACCTCCCTTCTGTCTGGAAGCACTGAATTCACCATATAGGTTATGGGTGCTTATAGCTTATAGCTTATAGCATATAGGTGGGAGTGTCACCTATTCTGTGAGACCTTGGGCAAGTTCCTGGCTGCTCGGTTTCTGGTCTTAATCTGTAAAACAGTGTTAATGATAATACCCACCATAAAAGATTATTGTGAGGGGTAAATGAAATATTGTATGTAAGCACATGGATCAGTTGCTGGCACATTGTCAAGAATTTATCCAATGTTGGTTGTTACAATCTAGAGTGGAAAGGGCCTTTATTGTATTCCAAATATAACTTGTTTAACTGCCAAATAAATAACACAGGCCTGATTACTTTGAACTAATTTTTGCTGAAGGAATCTACCCATCTAAGTGCTTACTAAGAGTTCAGTATTATGTTTGATGCTGGAAACACAAGGGTAAAAAAATGTTCAGACTTTTTTGCATTGTATTTGTCAATGCTTATGTCTTATAGCCCAAAAGTAACTCTTAGTAATACTCATATTTCTTTGTGCCATATTTGTAGGGATAGAGAATACCTGTGATATAGCTTGTCTCAGCATTTAATTCTATTATTCTTCCCCACTGAACATTTTTTAGCTCATTTTCAGTTTTCCCAACACTTATTGAGTCTCCTAGAATCTTAATTGTGCTCAAGTCACAGATAGTGGTTTTTGCTTCTGGGGAACATGACTGAGATGCTAAGGGACAGAGGAAGAACTCTACCACTGCCTTTTCTCAACCTCCAAATCCCAAGGGTTTTTTTCTGAAATGTGAACATATTTATTTGATCACAAAGAAGATGCATTACAAATAGGTGACCATATAATTTATATTCCTAACTAAGACACTTTGTAAACTGCGACCTATATCATTCTAATTATAACCAAATTGCCTACTAGAAAGCAGGAAAGAGGAAAAATATGTGAGGTTTATCATACACTTGTCAATTAAGCACCACCAATATACAAGCCCAGTTTCCTGGGCAGTAGGGGAGGATGAGGTGGGGCGAGGGGAGTGTGGTCATAAAAATAGAAGCAGGTAGTGAGGTTGCAGTGTTAGCACCAAGCCTGGAGCCAGGAGACTCTGGTACTGCTTGTCCTGGCTCGGGCGTGGTGACACATTCCTGGGAGTTGGGGATGGAGCCCTGTGAGAGCCTGCCAGCTTCTTTGGGAAGCCTCCTGACACTGCTGGATCCCCTCCAGTCTTCTCTAAATGCCAGGCCTGCCCAGTCTCAGGAGTGGTACAGGCAGAAGTTGCAGTCATGTTGGCAAGGAGAGGGTGGGAAGAAACTGCTGAGAGTGGGGAGCGGGGTCTGATAATAGCTTCGAGCAAAGGTGACAGTTTTTCAAAGGGCTGTGCCTAAGTGACTTTGATTCTGTGACAGAATTGTGTTCTGGGCAGTTCCTCTCCACCTCTTCCAGGTCTCTGTTTTTGGGCCTCTCTATCCTGGATGTAACAGTTCAAAATTGAGCAACCCTGAGCCTGGAAGAATCTTCACACACACTCTCCAGATTTAGGGCTAAATTCACTTATGTCAAGGGGAATTGTGTTTATGGTGGGCAGTGGGCTAGCCTCCCCCTCCTCCCTCAACACTGTGTCACCTCTCACCTAGGGAACCCTGTAGTACAATAGGTTTTCCTTTGTCACCTCTCACCCTGTCACTCTGTGGTACATTTTCCTTAAATTTTTCAGGTGTCCTAGTTTAGAATAAAAACCAATTTCAATCGTTCTCTCTCAACATGTTTATAGTTTCTCACATGACCCATTTTTTTCATAAAGTACTCATCTCTTTTTATCAGCAATTCTGGTCTGGGGAATAGTAAGGACTAGACCACCATCCCCAGTCACTTCAGCTTGACACACGAATGGCTCACTGTGCTTGCTTTCCAAATTCCATGACTCACTGACTGATTGATTGATTGATTGATTGATTTCCTTACTAGCCTTTTATAGGGCCAACTTTGATTTTTTAATTAAAAAAAGGTTTTATTAATTTTTAGAGAGAAGAGAAGAGAAGTAGAAAAAGAGGGAGAGTCCATGATTTATTTGGTTGGTTTTAATATATCACAGACTTTGTAGACATTAATTGTAAGGATTGTAAGTCTGCTTCGTGGGCTAATATGAAAACAGTGGTGCATGAGCTTGCTGTCAAACAAATTTTAAAATTTTGCTTAAGGACCCTTTGGGATCTAATGGTCATTTTAAAATTAATTATATTTGTATATTTGGGAAACTGGAAAGTTTAATCACACATCTCTTTACTATTATTATAACTTATCATATTATTTTTCACAGACCACCCTGCTACGTTGTTCTCACTGTTTACATGGAGATGTAAATATCTCCCTGTTATAGCCTCTCCTTGCCCTTTTCTGTTCTCTTCCTTCCTAAGTGTCAAACAAGAGGAGGCCTTTGAGAAAATAAGTGGTTTAGAAAGCTGGAAAATTTGAGACTGCACCTGATAAGGGGTGTAGCAGTGATTTGTAATGTCTTTGAAATTGGCATGTTACCTTGCAGCATTGTTAGAGTAGGAAAAAGCTCAGATACCTCCTCTCCAACTGGAGGAGCATTGTGGAAGAGGAGGCTATATATAGCCACACACATTTGATTGATCTTTCCTGTTCGTTTAGTGTCTGTGTAATGTCCACAAAGCAAGACTAAATCCTATCCCTATTCTTTCAACTTTTTCTTGTGTTTCCAGAATTATTTTGAGATTTTGACTTTTTTTTGGTACATAGTTGCTTTGATTAGATTTTATTAACAAAAGGATATATATATATATATATAGTTACTCTAGGAGGTCATTTGGTAGATTTAAAATGTGAATTTGATTTTCTTTCCTTTGTTTTTGGATAAAGTTATTTTTGTCACATTATTTTGCTCATTAAAAATACTGGGGGAAATATGTAGTGGAACTGGAGGAGGAAGAGTACAAAGGATGATTCACCTTTTATTTGAGACTTGCCCATAGCTGCTGACCCACAGCTAATTTAGAAGTGAATCATTTATAGAAATTTCTACACAGTTCGAGGCAGGGCTTTGTATTATATCCTCTGAAGGTCTAAATAGAGCATTCGGTATCAGGTTTCTAAATCTCTGCCTTGTAGCCAATTTTATATCTTTTCTAAACTGTGAAACTTGTTTCTAGAGGACTGCAGCAGTTGACAAGGTTAAGGCAAAGGCATTGTAACATAAAATATTGTGTATTTTTAAAAACAAATCTTTGAAATTTATTGTGTATCATACTGGGAAAATAATAGGCATGAGGTTTTAAATGTCTGTTTATAATACAAAGACATTAAGGTAATTAGTTTTGAAATGATTTAACTGGAAGAAATAATTTAAAAATTACTTATTTACAGGAAGTCAAATTAAATATTATCAATATTTCTATATTTATTAATCACCTAATACATTAAACTTTTGAAGTCCAATTAGGAATAACTCCTTTTTGTAAGCTGTTCTCACCTCTTTCAGGAAGTGGTGGAATGTGAAAAACTCACGGTGTATTTGGCTCCATGTGGATGAAAAACTGTGTAGTCTCTGCCTTCTGGGAGTTTTACATTCAAAGCTGAATTTATATTTACATCGTAGGTACAGCATTATGGGTTAGAAAGAGCCCAAAAGTCTGAATTCCAGTTTTTACTCTTTTATTCACTAGCCATGTGACTTAGACAATCAGCTAATGGGTCTGCGTTAATTTTTGTCCTGTGTGCTCAGGGCACAGAGTAATGCCTGCCCTTATGACCTGACTCATTAGAATTAGTTGAGCTCATGCTTTAGGAAGTAATCAGTAATTTGGATGACTGCATGCAGATATTTGGAGGCGGAGAGGCAACACTGCAAGGAACAGAGCTTGGGGATGAACAATCAGAGCTGGAGTTACACTTGTGCCACATACTATGTAATCACAAGCCATTTTACCTCTCTAAGTCTTTATTTGCAAATCTTTCAAAAAATGGGTATAATAAAAATGGGTATTTACACAGGATTGTTGTAAAGATGAAATTGGGTAATATGTGAAAGTACCTTTTACACGTAAGTAATCACTTAATGTTCGTTTGACCTTAATTTTGATTTTTTTTTTCATTCTTCTAGAACTCTGTCTCCCCAGTTCCTTCACTTCCACAGTGCTTTGCTGGAAGTGGGAGCCAGTATCCAAACTGTGCAGCTAATAGGGATGAGTGGGTATCCCAGTCTGTGACTGTCACTGAAGAGTTGTTTGAATTCTAGAAGTTTCTTGACACAACACATTTACCAAATATTTTGGGGGAATCATTTAGGAGAAGACACCCAGAACTCTGGGGAAGAGCTTTGAGTAGAACAAGTCTGTCACTGTGGCTTGGCTAAAATTACTTCCTTGTGTTCAAGCATTCAGGGTAAATGGGTAATCTTTCCTGTCATAATTATTTTGTTTTTAGTTTCAGGTTATTTATAATTCCTGATATTTTAAGGGTAATTAACTAGATAGGGGTAAGAAAATCTTTTTTATCTTTTTGAGAAAGTCTTTGAGATTTAGATAATAAGAACAGACCAGATGAAATGTTAGTCATTAATGAAGGAAACATAATCCCAGTGGTTTTCTTGTGTATAAAAATATGGTGTTAACTTCTGATGACAGTATGGCTTAGTTCATTACTAGGTTTATTATTATGTACTTCCTTTTCTTTATTTTTTATAATGACATTGGCTGATATTTTTTATAATGCTTATTTTAGAAAACATGTAAAATTTAGCAAGATTCTTGGGGTAGATTGAGATATAGAAAAGTAGTTGTTAAAATATTTAGTAACACTGCTGTTTTAGATGGCCACAAGATGTAACTGTTCCAGTTGCTTGCTTATATTTACAATCATATCCACACATAAGGTAATGCAAGCAATGCAAGCTACACACACCCATAAGTTCTTCCAGAGATCTTTGGAACATGTGGGATCTTGGGCTAACTCAGTTCCTGTTTAAGGAAAGCATTAAACAAAAGAAAATTGAAAATTGACTTCCTGGAGTTTTAAAAATGAATTTTAATGTGTTTTTTGAGACATTTGTAGCCTGTCTGTGGGCCAGAATAACTTTTGAAGCACTAATGAGAAATGATTTATTTAACTCTATCCACAAGCCACATTTGTGGAATATATAATAGTGCCATTGGAGAAAAAGCAATATTAATTTATGTTAATGGCCCCGACACAGTAGTTTAGACTTTATCATCCTAGCCATATTGAGTTTCAAGGGTGAGTAATCATGACCATGTGAAAAGAACTAGATAGTAGCAATGGATCTGTAAAGGCATGGTAAGATTACTGTCTCTGAGTTATCTTTCCACAACAAAGAAAGTTGAAGGATAATGTAATTTATGGGAGAAAATGAAAGTCATCATGGTTCTGATATAAAAAAGGAGCAAAATCTTATATCTTTAGGAGAAGTAATGTAATTTTAAGAAGCTGTTAAGCATAGGTATATTGTTCAAGAAACATCTGTATTCCAGGAATAGTAATAATAGCCTTTATATAGAGCTTTTTAGTTTAAAAAGCACTTTCACATATAGTGTCTCATTGTCTGTAACTCTGTGGGTAGGCCAAATTTCACTGATGCACATGAGCACCAAGGAGGTCGAAAGACTTGACTAAGCTCACTGTGAGTACAGAACTGGAGTTAGAACTCTTACCTCTTAATCCATTGTTTTTTCTCTTGTATATAATTTTTTCTTTTTTAAAAACAAACATTACAAGGGTGACATAGCTCCTCTTTAGAGAACTATTTATTTTCCTGATATTGGAAATATTGGTACTTTTTTGGTGCCTAAAATTTTTGATAGAGGGGATAGGATATGAAATTAAAATAAGGATGTGTAATATCACAATGCATTAAAGGAAACACAATTCACCATGTACCTCAAATAATTTTTAAGTAGGTAGAAAGTACTTTTAAATCATGAAGAATTATGAAGATCCAAAGGATAATAATTCTATCAGTCATGAATCTTTTAGTGGAAAACAACAGAAAATTCAACCCAGAATGGGCTTGTGAAATTATTGGCTCATGTAGCTAAACATTCTGGGATAGGACTATGTAACAGACAGGATGTTTTTAGCTGCAGGTAGCACAAAACTTTTTTCTCAAAGTGGCTAAAACAAGATCAATCATTATTTTATGTAAGGTGGAGTGGGCTCAAGAGTTGGTTAATAGAGCAACTCATCAATGTCAACAACCTAGGTTTATTCCATCTGTTTGCTTTGTCTTTCTTGGTATCAGTCTCTTGCTCAGTTGGTTAGTAAGATGGTGCTGGAAGTTCCTAGACCATATACAGATAAGGCAACATCCAGAGGAAGATGTCTTTTACTGTGTGTGGTTTTTTTTTTTTTTTTTTTTTTTAGTAAAAAATATTTCCATGAGCTTCCTGGATGTCTTCATCCTGTGGTGTGTTGGCCAGGACTGGGCCACATGCCTATTCCTACATCCCCACTTAGATAGTTTAAATCTTATGTCTAAGCAGGGGGTGTGAATCATTTTCCTCTAGAACACATAGGAGGTATTGATATCGGATATCTGAAGGTTATGATAGGAGGGAAAGGGGTAGACAATTCCCAGTGTCCACTACTGACTGATTTTCCATAACACACTGTATCTGGGGGCTCTGCTCTGTTCCGTGTGTCAGCCTTATCCCCACTTCCACTCTCCTAATGTTGCAGTGGTGGCTGCAGTCATTTTAGACTCCATATGACATGGAGGTATGGAGGGGAGAGGGGGAATGGGCAGAGGAGAGGGGAGAGAGTGAGAGAGAGAAGAGAGGAGACAGAGAGACCTTTATAGTAGTTTATATGGAACAGAGAAGATTCTCCATAAACCCCAACAAATTCTTGGATATTGTTGGCCTAAATTGGATTATGAATTAGTCATTAACTATTTAAACCTAATCATGATTCATTCCCCATGGAACTGAGGATGGGGTCATTCTCACCCAAGCTACCATATGTCTTAAAATGGGGAAGGAAAAGTTTCCAAAGGAAAATCATGGGGGAGGGGAGTGGACACTGCAGATACTGCTGTCCAGCTCGAAAACAGTGCTAGGCCCTTCGCCATGTGGCCCCAAAGGGCAGTCACTTTCTCCTCCCATCAATCCATTTGTCATGTACAGAAGGCACACAATAAGATGAAGAAGACAGTAAGATAAATCTTTACCTACTAAAGTATACAAAGGAGCATGTGGTAAGTCCCCAAAAGATGTATGAAGTTTAATAGGTATATAGAAGATGACAAAGTAATATTAGCCTATGGTGATAATAACAGAAAATTAGTGTTTTAACTAGACTTTATTGGATGGGGAAAGTTTTTTGGACACAAACAGACTGGGGTTGGAAGTTGTATTTAAGCTATGGAATTTTTGGCCAAGGGAATGACATGGATATATGGAGACAGAAAAAAATACACAGTATAAAACTGATAAAGACAGAAATTCTAGAACTGAACTGCCCAGTGTAGGAGCTGCTACCCAAATATGGATAAACGAGTCTAGTTCAAATGGCGGGCGGGTAGGGTGTAAGGGTAAATACATACCAGATCTTAAAAACTTAATAAAAATGTAAACTGTCTCAATTTCCATATTTATTATATGTTGAAATGATATTTTAGATATATAGTATTATATAATTGAGGAAATTAAATTAGATGAACTTAACCTATTTCTTTACTTTTGTTAGTGTGATTATTAGAACATTGAAAAGTATGTGCCTTGCGTTATGTTTCTGTTGGGCAGCGCTGCTTTAAAAAATTGAACAGCCATGCTGTTATTGAACAGCAGGTGGGGTCCCGCTGCCTGCTGCCACCCTCTAGGCGGAATTCCAGAGGCAAAGTTTGGTGGTAAAGGAAAGGAGTCTTTATTGAAAAGCTTCATGATTTTGGAATAACAGCTTTCAACTCGCATCAGTCGCTTAAGCCTATCAATTAAGGTTAACCTCTTTAACACCTGAGTTCTCCTGTCATTCCCCCTGTTAATTTTTAATTATCTTATTTCTACAGGGTTAGTTTGCAAACTAAAACAAGATAAGATACAAAAGCTACACAACTTTAGAATAGCAGGCTTTTGCCTCAGAACCTGATTCCTCTAGAACACCCAGAGAAGAATAACCCTGCCACCCTCTGCCAGGCTAGCCCGATCCTAGGCTGCACCCAGAGTTCCTTCCCATCCGAAATACACTTGGGTGGCTGCAGCAGATCATCCAGCTATCTTTGAGGAAGAAGAGAGAGAGAGCCAGTGAGCCAGAGAACCCAAGAGCCTTCTTATATTTCAAATTTTCTCTAGCCCATAATTTCTTATGCTCTGGAGGCATTCAGCTTCTCAGCCCATCCCGTCCTAGGCTGTTTACCATTGCCCTGGGCAACTTCCTCCAACAGACCCTTCCTATTCCAACCCAGTGATGTCATCAGATCTCTGTATCAACGAGTACTCTATCTTATGAAAATTGGCAATGAGGTTAGTAAAGCACCAATGTAGATACCCCAGAAAATGTTAAGGGTTACATTTTACAATGAAAAACATAAGAACATTTTTATGTAATGAATGGGTCTTTTTCCCTGTATACCTTGTCTTGAGTTTACTTTCTTTTGCTTTAGTTTGTTCACCAGAGAATATTAAAAGCAATGCTAAGTACTACGTCTTACTGCCTTTTATCTTGTATACTTATTCTCTGGTGGCAAATACATATTTTTAAAGATTTTATTTATTTACTTTTAGAGAGGGAAGGGAGGGAGAAAGAGAGAGAGAGAGAAACATCAATGTGCAGTTTGCTGGGGGTCATGGCCTGCAACCCAGGCATGTACCCTGACTGGGAATTGAACCTGCGACACTTTGGTTTGCAGCCCACGCTCAATCCACTGAGCTACGTCAGCCAGGGCCGGCAAATATTTTTTTTAAGGAACATTGATAATGTGACTGCCTCACTGTTTCTTTTCTTGTTTTTTAAATATACATATTTTAATATTAAACATTAATGATCAGTGTTAATTGTGTAAAATCATACTTTTCTTATCTATAACATGAAGATAATAAAACCTAGTATACATGTATGCTGCATTAAATGAGATAAGTGAATGTGTATTTACAATGCCATCCTGATATAAACTGAGCAGGGCACTCTTAGCCATTTCAGGAGAGAGAAAGATGACTAAAATCTCCTATCTCTCAGGGTAAGAGTGACGAATATGTGTTACACCAACTGGACTTCGAGGCAAGGGGACTCAGACACTTGAATGGGGAACTAGATTTAAATAATGTGAGAAAAGTGAAAAGAGTGATTGATTCTACCTGGGCAGTCATATTTGAACAGTGTGTCGATGGACAAGGGCATAGGAGTAGATCAGGCAGACAGGCATTTTAGATTTTGGATTGAAGGAGATGTATAAATGAAGGTAGGAAAGCTCACAATGCGTATCTGAGTTTCCTTTGGTTTATCATGTTCATGGATTTTGATATATTACAACTGGCTCATGTTGCCTCACGCTAGCTACCTCACTGGAGCATCTGCCAGACAGGCAGCTCTTGCACATAGGGACTGGTCACATTCATCTTTGTGCATCTACAGTGCAGCCCAGAATGGCAAAAGGCAGGTGTCCAATAGGTAATTGGGGAGTAGATGAATTAGCACCAACTTTGCAACACTCAGAAAGAGGTGTATAACTTATTTTTCAGTTCAAAATACAGTGCAGAAGATGTGTTTGAATTTCTAGACCTTTATCACATACTTACAGATATATTTGTTTTGCCGATAATTGTGTGTTGAGGTTGTGTGAGTGTTAGGTTTTCATTTTTCTGTGAAGAGTTGATCAGAAGCCATGGAGTTTTCTTTACTTGCTACTGCAGCGGGCTGGCTGTTACGCCACCTCCCAGGGTCCATTACATTCCTGAAGGTATTCAACACAACTTCCTGTGGAGCTCCATTCCCCGAAGAATTGAGCTGGCTCCACTCTTTCTGCCAGAAAACAAGAAGCCTTGCCTGCCAACTTCTGGCTACCTGGAATGTAACATTATTTTGCAGAAGAGGAAGCACAATGGAAAAGGGGTGTATCTACAGGAAGTCTAATTGCTCTGCAGTGAAGCATGTGAAAAATGGGGAGAAGGGAAGTGGCTTAATAACTAGAATTCCACTTTGTGTGGAATTTCCTTTTTGGTTTTGCCTCCTGCTCTGTTATATCATCAGTATGTTTTAATGTTTTGTTTCTTGTCTACCTAGTAAATTGTTTTTGTATTAGTAGTGTTTTGGATCCACTATGAATATCATTAACAATCACTATAAGAAAAACGGGAAGAAAACTATGTTTATTTCTTTATTCATTTCTTATGATTTTGAGAAAGGAAGTTGGGAAAAGCTGTTTTCTATGCATACTCCCTCCACACTCTACCCATTATCAATGATCTTTGTTAGTGGACTAATTAAAACACTGATTTTATCATTAAAATAAGAGATAGCCATTCTTGGATTAAATTACTTTTTCTGTGAATAACACAATTTTTACACTAGAGAATATTTGCAAAAACTTACTAACAACAAAGTCAAATACATTATGTCCTTCCTGAGAACACAAAGGGTTACATTTAAAGGCCAAGCGGTTAGCACAGCTCCCAGATGTGGATGAAAAGGGGAAAGGGTGGGGGCAGTAGTTTTTCCTGCCAGGCATTTATTGTTTGCACCCTTGCAGGCCTCTTCCTAGACCTCATCACTAGCTTCTTTCACATACCCATGGGGTTTGGTCAGGACTACACTGACCATGCTGGGCTTCTAATTGTATAGCAGGGAGAGTGGTTTCAATTCAGATATATTTTGATGTGGCTTAAAAAGCCATTGGATAAGTAGTAATTATACCATTTATGAGATTCACAAGGCTTCTGAGATTCACGGGTATATCAAGGCCCAGGAATTGGGAATATTGTGAAACTTGGGAATACAGGGGGAGAGTTGGAGCAAGGGTCAGGGAAGGAGGAAGAACTAGTATTATTTGTGGCAAACATTATGTAATGAAAAAGTTAAAAAAATTTCATTTAGTTATTTTGGTATAAAACAGCTCTATTAAAATGACTTTCTTTGGTTTGGTACATGGAAGGTAATAAATGTTTGTTGAACTGAATTTCTAAACCAATGCCATATTTTCAACCTTCCTTTTCCTCTTCTATAATTTTGTATTTGGGCCCACAAATTGCCCAAATTGTGCTTGACAGACTTGAGAGTAGCACTGCAGAATTTAATAAAATGAGTCATATTTTTGAAGGAGAATGAGGTCAAATAAAGACTTGGTATCCATAGAAAGTCCCTTTAAAATCTCTGTACAACTTTCTTGCATCCAGTTTTTTATTCTGTCCCAGCCTCGTGTGAGTTTGACAAGTTGCATTAAGCTCTCCAGACCTTAGTTCCCCTTTTTTAGAATTAAGGGATTGGAGTCGTTAGTCTTTAAGGCCCACTTTAGACAAGTTTAGACATTTTCATTTTAGCATTTCATTCAAGATTTAAATTACTTTTCTCAGGCAGTATAATGCAAGATGAATAACATTTTCCTCATTAAATTTTTTAACCTGTTTTCAAAAAATAGTCTTGCCTGGATTTTCATTGCGGTATACATAGCATGACCTTATCTCTGGGAACACAACCTTTGATTTCAGCATTGTAAGTGGGAGGTAACAGAGCTCTTGACTGACAGGTACTGGCTTAGTGACCTTAGGGAAATTATTTACTCTCATTAAGACTCCATTTCCTCATCTGTTATGTGGAGGTGATAATGTATTTATAAAATTATTGTGAAGATTAAATAAGATAATGGATGTAAATTGCTTAGCACACAGCCTGGCTCATGGGAAACAATATGTATTACCTAATGTTGTTGATGCAACCTTTTTTAAAATTACAGTTTATATTTAATGTTATTTTTGTATTAGTTTCAGGTGTACAGCATAGTGGCTGGATGATCACATGCCCTACAAAGCATTCCCCCTGATATTTCCAGCACCTACCTGGCACCTTCCCTAGTCACCATAACACTATTGACTACATTTCCTGTGTTGTACTTTATTGATGAACTTCTTATATCATAAATTAAGGAATATGTCACTCAAATATTTATTAAGTCAACTAATGACTAGAATGTTTTCCTTATGGAAACTGACCTAAAATATTTTTTTCTCCTTGCAGATCTTATATTGCACTTTAAACACACCGAAAGTTGACATGGAAAAACTCTTAGGATCACAAATAGGTCTTGAAGATTTTATATTTGCCCATGTAAAAGGGATCACAAAAGAAGTGAGTGTGTATAAATCTGAGGATGCACTTGGTCTCACCATTACAGATAATGGTGCTGGCTATTCATTTATTAAGGTAAGTCTTAAAAAATAACTGCATGACCTAACTGAGGGTAACATTTAAGAAAAATCTACCTGGTCAAGGAAAGTTGGAAATGGTCTTCAGAGTGAGAGTCAGCTCAGGAGGGATGGATAGATTGGTGATGTTTCATTTAAAAATGTTTTAAAGATCTCATTTCTGGTTTACCCTTTTCTTGAAATTCTGTTCAGTTTCAACTTCCTCTAGAACTTAGAACTTACTGAAAACCCGGCCCCAGTGACTATTCTTTATCCATCTGAGCTCTTGCAGGTCGGTAAGTCATTAATATCCGATGACTTCCCTGCTGATTTCCTGATTTAGGACATTTTCATAAGAACTGAGGGATGGTAAAAAGAAAAGTAGATTCAGCTCTTAAAACTAACAGTTCTACTATTGTGGTAAGTAGTTGTAAGAACACTGACTTAACATGTACGAGGTAGTTCTACTTGGTTGGTACTATGATTTTTATTTTATGTACTTTTTTGTTGAGGTGCAACAAATTTTTAATGAACAGCTTAATGAATGTTTATATATTTGCACCCAAAGTAAGGAAAATTTCATATCTGCCACCCAAAAACCTTCCTTGTGCCCCTTCCCAGCCATTGTTCTTCCTCACAAAGGTCGCCACTCTTCTGACCTCTATCATCATAGTTTTGCTTGCTTTTGAACTTCATTAGGGAGAATCATACATTATGTACTATACTGTTTCTGGCTTCTTTTGTTCAACATAAGGTCTGAGATTCCTCCATGGGTAGGCACTGTTATCAGCCTCTACTGATGTAGAAAGCAGGATCAGGAGGTTTGAGTAACTTGCTCAGAATTGTGCAGTGGGACAGATTCGGGATTTGAATCTAAGAGATCTGACTCCAGAGTTGGTTGTCCTACTACTGAGCTAAGAATAAGTGATGAACTTCATACAACAGAGCATATTTTCATGCCTTTATTTTGTCTGAATCCTTGCTTTGCTGAAGCATTGTCATCATTAAAAAAAAAAAAAACAACAGCAGCAAAAAAAAACAGTCTCAGGGGAGTCATCTGCTTAACTGTAAATAGTACCTTATTTAACTTCCCATTGGATAGAATGGGTATTTTTAGCTCTGCAAAAGATATGACTGTGCTGAAGGTTGACTGGGTGACCAAATGGAAAATCCGTGAGTTGGAAAGACATGTGGGACTATCTGAGGGAAGCTCAGGACATGAGGCACACGCAGCCATGCCTTCTTTCTAATGTCAGCAGGGAAGGGCTTGGAAGTTTTGCCAACATGCATGGATTTTCCAGATCTCAGCCTCTGATGTTCAGAGCTCGTGTTTCTATTTTTTTATGCCTTGTCAAACATGTGCCTGCCTCAGAGAACTAGTCACTAGCTGTGTGGAGACAGAGAGCATAGCGGCAAGGAGACGTGGTACATAAACCAAGCTGCCAACATATAGTTCAGCTTTGAAGAGAAATGAATATTATACTGTGTACATGGTTGATAGGATTTTTTAAAAATTGAAGGGGAGATAATTTCAAACTTACTGAAAGAATGTAATAATAACATAAAGAACTTCCATAAAACCCTTTATTCAGATCTCTAGTTTCTACCATATGCTGCATTTGCTTTCTTCTCTCTCACACACATGTTGTGGGTACATCTACACACATAGACATATATATATATAATTATATATATAATTTTCTCTGAACCATTTGAAAAAGTGGACTGCCTGTATCAATCATCTCTTTACCCCTCAATACTTTAAAACGTAGTTACTTAGAACAAAGATGTTCGTTTATATACATTTATAGTACAACTATGAAATTCAGAAAATCTATCTGTGATATAATGCTTTTAAACTAGTCTAATATGTCCAATTACAGTTTTATCAGTTGTCCTAATAATTTCATCTATGGTATTTCCCCCCTGCTATAGGTCCAATATAGGATCATTTAGTTGTTGTGTCTCCTTAGTTGTCTTTATTCTAGAAAAGTTTCTCATCCTTTTACAGAATATTCCCTCAATTTGGGCTTTTCTGATTTTCCCTAATGTTGAAAAACAGATTGCTCATTCTTGGCAGGAAAAGTCAATAAGCGATGCGGTGTCCTTCTCATTGCAATACATCAGAAGATGCATTACGTTGGTTTGTCTCATTTATGATGTTAATTTTTGTCACTTGTCTAAGGTAGTGTCTGCCAGTCAATTCACTGCAGAGTTATATTTTCCTTTGCAACAATCTGTGGGGAGATGCTTTGAGATTATGAAAATGTCATGTTCTCTTACTTGTACCCCACAGATTTTGCATCTACTGGTAAGTCTTGCTTGAGTCAATTTTTATTATAATGATTGCAAAATGGCAATTTTTTCTAATTCCATCATTCCTTATGTATTTCCTTTAAAACATTCTATTGAAAGAAGCACTCCACTTATTTATTTGCTTATCTATTATCAACAAGGACACGTGATTTCTTATTTTATTCAGTGGGTAATAGGCCATCACCATTGTTTATTTTGGGGCTGAGATTTTCCAAGAGCAGCCTGCAGGAGTCCCTTTCAGCTGGCTCCTCTATCCTTTTGCCACGGCTCTGTCATTTTAGTCAACAGTTCCTTCCTTTTGGCACAAGATGTTCTAGACTCATCTTACATCTTCTTTTCCCCAGGTCTGGAATCAACCACTTCTTCTGGGAGCTCTTTTGTTGTTGTTGTTGTTGTTGTTGTTGTTATTGTTTTGTGAGGACTGATTTCAAAATTGAGAGGTGGATACTAGTTGTACTCATTCACTGCTACTGGAGTGTTGTTGTTTCTGGTTTTTTCAGGGTAGGGTCAGAAACCATGCATTTTAGAAATTAAAAGTTTTTTTATTATGCTTCCAATTATATTCCTGCACCACAGGGTTCTTGTTGGCTTCCCCATAATTTACTTTTCAAAATCATTGAAGTTTTTACTCATTTGCTTAGCCCTACAATATACACAAAATAGTTTTAGAATTACCATATCTATACTATGCAAAAGAAATCTATTAAGAAGATTTCAAATTTGTGTGTATTTGTTGTCTTTAGACTAAATGTATGTATATGTTGTAAGTATTCTATTCAAAGGTTACTTGGAATATATTTTCTCCTGCTTCTTCTCCCCATGATTGTTACTTATTTAAAATAATGTTGAATCTCATTGCTTTTCTGAATTGAGTTCGAGTTATTCCTCATTCTTATTGACTTACTTTTTCTGAATATGTAAAATATTATCATGATTCAAAAATTAAAACTATATTAAAAGATATATTTAGAGATGTGCTTCTTTTTCCCTATCCCTTGTATCCCATTGCTCATTTCCTCCACTCCTTAGAAGTAATCAATTTCATTTATCACTGATTTGCCATTCCAGAGTTTCTTTTTGCCAAGATAAGGAGAAAAAAAAAGGGACTTTCCAAGAATTTAGCATGGTCCCTGCGCAAGGATGATATGCAGTCTTCCCTTCTCTGTGCAGGGCCAGTTTTAGTGTATGTGCTGCTGAAGTGAGTACTTGATATGCTTTTAACTGTGGCTGAAAGTCAGGGTAGGTTGAAGTAGGAGTAGAGCCTGTGCTAGGGCTTCAGATGAGAGGGTTCAGAGAGGAGAGAGGATGCCATGATTAGGAAGGCAGTGTAGTGTGATGCATAGGAACATGCCTTTAGAATCAGACGGGCCTGTTTTCAGTCTAGGTTCAACCACTTATTAACTTGCTGTATAACCTTGGGCCAGTCATTAAACCTCTCTGTACCTTCTCTCAAATGGGAATATTAGCACCTTCTTTATAGGACTATTTGGGTAAAAGTGATGACATGAGAAATGTTTCACAGCACCCAAAATACATAGCTGACACTTTAATGATAGCAATAATGACAAATGATCACATAATTATGAGATGAGATCAATGCAGAGAAATGTATTTCATAGTACTGCATGGTCCTCGCAGATGAAACTCTTCAGGTGAAAAGACAACAGACTTAAACATTTGTGATTTTAGTATTCAAGTCTCAGCGTTTCCCAGGAAAAAGTGTGTGAATCAATTAGAAATTGAGTTTATTTGAATAACAATTTCCTTATACATTTTAAGACTGGAGTTGGCAAACATTTTCTATAAAGGGCCAGATGGTAAACAGTTCAGGCTTCATCATAATCTCTGGTGCAACTGCAGTCTCTATTGCACCTACTGGGCTGTGCTATTGCAGCAAAGCAACGGCTATATGCAACACTAAAACAATGTGTGTGGCAGGTCCAAATAAGTAAAACCTTTTTTATGGGTGCTCTGATTTGCATTAGTATAATTTTCACATGTCACAATTATTCTTTTATTCTCCTAGCCATTTAAAAAGGTAAAAATCATTTATAGTTCATGAGCTGTATCAAAAAAGTAGCTATGTGAGCCATCGTTTGCTGACTTCTAGTTTAAGAGAAGACTTATATTTTGATTCACAACAGAAATAAGGACTTATACCATGTAGTTAAGAAATTAGACTAAATTGACTTAAAAACTAAGTTTATTTTGAATTAAGTGATTTATAAAAAACCACAAAACTGTCATTCTCAGAATATCTTCTTATAGAAATCTATGATTTGGGGTACTTTTACTTTAGTAGAACTAAGTTAATTACATTTAGCATGATATTTATTCTGAGGAATATGGTACTCATATATTTCATTTCTTTTCTCTTTTAAAGATTTTATTTATTTATCTTTAGAGAGAAGGGCCGGGAGGGAGAAAGAGAGGGAGGGAAACATCAGTGTGTGGTTGCCTCTCAAACATCCCCTACTGGGGACCTGGCTCACAACCCAGGAATGTGGCCTGACTGCGAGTTGAACCAAGACCCTTTGGTTCACAGGCTGGCACTCAATCCATTGAGCCACACCAGCCAGGGCAGTACTCACCTATTTCTAACTTTTTGGTTACTTAATTATCCAGAACTAATAATCAGCAAGGTTGGAAATGTCCAGTTCAAAGGGGCAGAGGACTCTAGGATGGAAGCTAAGATCTGTGAGAAGAGGCATGTAAAGCCTGAACAGAAGTGGTGATCTGGGAAAATAGACATTTGAGATCTGGAAGCCGTGATAGAGACAAACAACAGCTTTAGTAGAAGTAAGCAAAAGTGAAGCGGAAAGGTGGGGGTTGTCAAAAAAGAGATTCCAGAGTTCAAAGATGATAGGTCATTTTCTTTCCCAGTTTTATTGAGCTATAATTGACATACAACATTATGTAAGTTTAAGGTGTAGAGTGTATTGATTTGATATACTTATATATTGTAAAATGATTACCAAAGCGATAGGTCATTTTGGACAGCTATAACCCAAAACTCTTCTTATGAGGTCATCTCATCTGACTTTTCTTTCTTTTTCTCTTGTCTTTTTTAAAAAAATTTTTTAACTAGTCATTTGATCTTGGGTTAGTTAGATCTATCTGAAGCTGAGTGTTTTGTGGAAAGAGCATACATTTTACAATTATACCACCTCCATTTGAAGACCAATTCTGCTGTTTATTAGCTGTGTTATTTTGGTTAAGCCATGTGTCATTGTGCTTTGATTTTCTCATTCACTAATGGAACATTAAATACTCTCCCCCTAGGCTAGTTGTGAGGACTGAATGAAATAATTACTTACACTTGGTGTGTGAACATTAGTTTGTTATTATGAATGTGGTTTGAGGTCAGTGTTGGGAGGGTCAGCTGCACAGATCTCAGAGCTTCTGACCATCTCCGTGGTGCACGCAGCTTGAAGAACTTTGAATCTAATGCTAAGACTTTGGGGAGGGTGAGATGCCACCTTGGAGTTCTGCTGGTATCTGTGATGAGAAGGCAGAGTTCTGTGCATATATGGGATGAAATAAGCGAAGATACCGTAATCAGGGTCTGAAATGGTTGGGGACTTCTGAGTTTAATAATGTTGTCAATGTTTATCTTCCAAAAAATATTTAATGCCTTCTTTGCTTTTTTCTTTTTAAATCCCCACCTGAGGGTATTTCCATTGATTTGGGGAGGTGGGGGAGAAAAAGAGAGAGAAGATAAACATTGGTGTGAGAGAGAAACATGGATCAGTTGCCTCCCTTATGCCCCGAACAGGAATTGAACTCGCAGCCTAGGTATGTGTCCTGACTGGAAAAAGAACCCACAACCTTTCAGTGTTTTGGACAATGTTCCAACCAACTGAGCCATCTGGCTGGGGTTCTTCTTTGCCGTTTTTGGCATTAATCTCCAAAGTCAGATGAGAGAAAGTTCTAAGTGTTGTAGAGAAAGATATTAAGTGACTCAGTAAATACAAGTATAGAAATAATGCCTCTTTTTTGCCTTCCTAGTCCTTTGTGCCTGAGTAGCACTTTTAGCGACATTATTAATTTCTATCAAGTTATTATATGATTATCAAAGTATATTAGATTTCAGACATTTGTCTCAACTTGTGCATTCATTTACTTAGGAAGCTAAGGTTTAGGTAACCTACAAGATGTAAAATCCATGTCTCCCACTTTGGCTCTGTATCTGGTTTACCTTGTAGTGCTCTTCTCCAAGTTATTATGTTGATTTTCCTGTCTTTTCATCCCAGATCCTTATCTGCTGCCCCTGATGATTACATACACTTTGACTTTTCTCTTGCCCACCTGGATTCTCATCTTGCTGCCTGCTGACTTCTGGTAACTGCCTTTCCTCCCTCTGCCTGGCCCTATTCTAGTGCCTTTTATGGCTACTCACAGGCCCAGGTGAATCTAGATTTTTTTGTGACTCTGCTTTTTAATTTACTGGTAAGATTTATGCATGTCTTTAAAGTCTTTCATTTAATTAGTTTTATATAATGTTTATTTTCAATAAAACTATAACAATGTCTTAAATGAAAAATAATATGTGAAACTGAAATTTGTATGGTGTAGTTGATTGAAGCAAAATATATTCAGGCTATATCGAGTCATAGAATAAAAATTGAGAAGAAAGTTAGAGTTACAAATTTTCACATTCTTGAATGATTTAAGAATGGTTAGGTGACAGAATATTACAGATTGTTTTTCTTTGTTTCTTTGGACTCTAATGCTGTGTTTGATCTTGCTTATGTTTCTATGAGTCGTGCATTGTGGTTACTGTTGTTTGTTTTGTAGCTTATAAGGCTGATATGGACTTATATTATAACAATGCCAGCTTGATTATGAACTTTCTGGTTTCTTTGCTTTATAATCCACTATTTGTAATGATAAATGGTAACCTCTGTTCGAATGAGCATTCTTGTGTCATTGGCATAAAGCATATCAGTAGTTACCACTTCAGTGGACATAGCAGTGTTCTTAACATTTTGGGGTGAGAAAAACCTATTGTGAGTCTTGGAATATTAGCAATAAAATAAAAAAATTAAAAAATGCTCAACCTTCCTAGGTTAGTTTTCTACCAGATCTACAAGATTTTATTTTCTTTTTGCAATATTATGAAGATGCTGGGGTACATGAAGTCAGTTTTTCTTTTAGCTCTTGGACTCAATGATCCATCAGGGTGGTGATTCAGATAGCATTCTTCCTCCTGGCAAGAGTGGGGAATACACGTACTTGTGTCACATAATAGCAGCAGCCCCTGATATTTCCATCCTATCATCCCCCTGGAGAATTTGTGACACCCAAGGCAGGACATGGCCTTCATTTTGCTCCATTTCATACCTCAGTGCAGGAACTTGTGCATCCTTTTCAGGGTTGTTACTTGCAGTTTTCTGGAGTTCCTGTTCCTAAAATCCCTCCAGAAATTCTTAGTGCTGTCTTAGGGAGTCCTAGGCTGCATTTTGGGACTGCAACAGAGATGTATTGTATACAACTCAGATAGATTTAAAAAAAATCAACTTGAAATTTCTCCTTAGATGAAAGTTCTTTTCACCTAAAAGATATAAATGTGAAATGATAGTATAAAATCATTCTTATTGGCTCCCCAAATGGTACACACACTTGTCTTTTATTAGGTATCAATTTTCTTAGCTAAGTTTTACTAAGACTTGAGTCACTGCATTTGTAACTAAGGTTTAAAAAAGGTAGCCAGTAGAAAAAGCTCAAGCTCTATTCTTATGTAATGGGCTTCATGCTGAAATGATCTGATAATCATTTATGGAGGGACTTTTCTCTGCAGGTATTTGTGCTAGATACAGGGCTTACAATGGTAAATAAGATCATCTCCTCCCCCAAGGATAATACAGTTCAGTAATGGAGCCTGAGAGGTACATGAACAATTGCACTGTGGTAATGTTGAACTTGGCAAATGACTTGATCCTCAATTTTTCTGATCTGTGACATGAGACACTCATTAAGGTTGTTAAAATCAAATGAGATAGCAAATGTAAAGTGCTTAGCTTAGAGCTCAAGCATAGGTGGCAAGAAATATAGAAGCACGGTACCTTGCCTAATCCTGGTTGTGTGGTCTGGGGGCAATGTCTGGAAAAACTTCTCAGAGGAGGCAGTGACTCATGGAGCTGAATTCTGGATGATAAGGAAGAAGAATGGTTGGAGGTAAGATAGTTGTCTTTTGCTGCTTGGTATTCCATCTCAATGTGAGTGCTAAACTGCTTTGTTAATATGTTAATGTATTGTATATAATACTTCAAGAACATGAAAAGTAATGTTATGCAGTTCTATTTTATATTAAGTGTTATCCTTAATTTTCTTCTAGAGAATTAAAGATGGCAGCATAATTGACTCAGCTAAAACTATCTGTGTGGGAGATCACATTGAATGTATCAATGGAGAAAATATTGCTGGCTGGCGTCATTTTGAGGTTGCTAAGAAGTTAAAGGAATTAAAAAAAGAGGAATTCTTTACCTTGAAGTTAATAGAACCTAAGAAGGCATTTGGTAAGTTGTTTTTATGTGTGTGTGTGAGATGTTCCTTTCCCCTTACTTATTTCCTTCTTTCCTTCCTCCCTCCCTCCCTCCCTCCCTCCCTCCCTCCCTCCCTCCCTCTTTAAAAGTCATTTTATTATCATTGTTTATATCATTGTTATATTTTTCAGGGCTCTCTCTGTGCTGATGTTTTTCACATTTTTTATTAATTTTTTTTCAATTCTAGTTTACATTTAATGTTATTTTGTATTAGTTTCAGATATACAGCATAGTGCTTAGACAGCCATATACTGTACACAGTGTTCTCTCTGGTATCTCCAGTTTCCCTGGCTTATCTCTCTAAGGGAGCTGAATACTTCAGGGTGGTGAGTACTGCGGTGTGGTGACATGTGCCACTGGTATATCAGTTAACAACATAGGAAATAATAGGCAGAATAATAGACAGTACTACTTATAAGGAAAACAAACGTTGAAGGGAAAAAATTGCCTAGAAGGATATTCTCTCAAAAAGGCATTTGGACTTCTGAAGTCTTTGAATCGTTTGTGATTGTTTCAAGCTAAGAACATCACACCATATTGTGTTCATCTTCCTGAGCAGTAAGATTTTTGTTAAGCTCTCTAAACTATACCAATAGTAATTCATGGTTCTCAATAGCAAAATCTTTAGTCACACACAGAATTGGTATTTAAAGTAGCTATCTAGTCTATTTTAAAGACTTCCTTCAATACTTTTCTTCCATTGGCATTTTGAATTGGCGGGGTGGGACAGTATGGAATTACTTTAATGTGACATCTGTATTGCTTGGTTTTAGCCATGGCAGCTGTGTTCTGACTCTTGTTCAAACCCCCAGGGCCATCTCATCTCCAGGAAAATGTGCCAGCTTCTCTCACAACCCAGCACTATTTTAATAAGCCAGATGATACCCTAGTGTTCATCAGTGTTAAAATATCTTCAGAATCCTACTGGGCCTGCCCTTACTCATCCACGACCCCACCCACTTTATGTTCTTTCCTTTGCTCATAGAACACAAATAGTCCTTGTAGTTTGTCTCTAATGGCTATTTTCTCAGGGCAGTTAGTGACAGTGATGGGAAAATGTAGTGGGTATGGGGAATTACATTTCTACTTTCTTTAGCAAGTAAGTGGCAGGTCCTAGCCATCTGGAACTGGAATTTTTTTCCTGCTTCCAAGTGATTTTGTACCATTTAATAGAAATACTCTGTATATTACATTACTTATGGGAGAGTGAATTCCAAGAAGATATAAGAAAAGAATGCTTTATGCCAGTACTGCTCCTGAAGGCACCACTCTAGAAACCACTGCTGTGGATATGGTGGTGGGACCCAGTGCAGTGCGGCATCTGAGCTCACTTCTAACCAAGGAAGGTGGGCCGGCACTTAGATTTCTGACCAGTAGCTCCTTTTGAAGTGGCTTTGCTTGGTAACAAACTTCCCAGGTATCATAGCATATAAATTGATAGCATATATCCTTGACCGGTGGTGTCACTCAGTTGGTTTGGCCTCATTCTGCAAAGTGAATGGTTGCTGGTTCAATTCCTGGCCAGGGCACATGCCTAGATTGCAAGTTCGGTCCCCAGCTTGTACAAGAAGCAACCAGTTGAGGTTTCTCTCGCACATCAGTGTTCTGTCCTCTTTCTCCCACCCTTCCCCTCACTCTAAAAATAAACAAATTAAATCTTTTTTTTTTTTAGATTTTTTTAAAATTTATTTTTAGAGAGGGAAGGGAGAGAGAGAGAGAGAAGAGAGAAGAGAGAAACATCAATGTGCGGTTGCTGGGAGCCATGGCCTGCAACCTAGGCATGTGCTCTGACTGGGAATCGAACCTGTGATGCCTGGTTCGCAGCCTGCGCTCAATCCACTGAGCTACATCAGCCAGGGCAACAAATTAAATCTTTAAAAAATTGATAGCATGTAGGCAGTTTGAGAGAGATATTCTTATTTGATTTAGATTCTTTGTAAATCAAAGTCATTCTCATTGTATAGCCCAAGGAAATCTCTACCATTCAATCTTGTTTTCTAGAGTTAGTCTTTTCCTATTTTTCTCTGTTGCCTCATAAGAATTCCATGAAGAGATTTGAGAAGGACACTGGGTACAGTTTTCCTAATGAGGGTCTATTTATTTCAGCATTCCAAATTCTCATGGTGCAGTGGGTTAAAATACCTAGAGTTTGGTTTTGGGGGAATGAGAGGTTTTTATTTTCCAAGGTTTCTATGGCAGCTTAACACAACTTAAGTCTACTGGTCTACATGCATTTTCCACTCTGTGGGTTGGCCCTTGTCTCTGGGCCCCAGCCTGGGGACTTTTCTCTTAGAAGTAGGCCAGGCTGCCCTGCTCATTCTTCAGCCCTTAATTTTGCAGATTGTCTTTTTGTCTCTGAAATAAAGGCAACACCAATTTGTTCCTCATCCCCTGGCTTCATACCAGCACTTGGCTCTTTGCCAAGGAGGAAGTGTACATCAGGGGGTACCTGGGTGACCAGGCTTCCCCCAGTTCCCTCAGTCCCAGTCTTCTCTTTTCCTATGTTTTCTTCCTTTCTGTGTTTTTCTAGCATTATCCTTGATTCAGTGATTCAAATTTCACAGTTTCTTTTTATGATTGTCTGATTCTCTGGCATCTTGGATTTCTACCAGGAGAAAGGGCCACTCTAGGTGAGGTAGAATTTTTTCTTCTCTGATTCAGATAGACTATCTTGGCTGAAGCTAAGTATTTCTGGGATTTTACCAAAAGCTGTCAGAAATGGCCACATACCAGTATTTTTTTCCCTTTTTTTAATCCTTATCCAAGGACAGGTTATTGATTTTAGAGAGCAAGGTGAAGGGAGAGAGCAAGAGAGGGAGAGAAACATTGATGTGAAAGAGAAACATTGATTGGTTGCCTGTTGTATGAGCCCTGACTGCGGACTGAACCCACAATCTAGGCATGTGCCCTGACTGGGAATCAAACTTGTGACCCTTCAGTCTATGGGAAAATGTTCCAACCACCTGAACCATACTGGCCAGGGTGCCAGTAATTTTTTTTATTAGTTTTCCTAAGTCTTTAGGAAAGCTGATAAGAAAATGCAGAGTCATATGGATTGTGTGTGTGTCCCAAAATACAGGAGGGAGTAGTATAGTTAATTTCTTTGTAATGATGTAACATGGATAATGAGCACAACTTCTCAGGCATGAATGGGGTCCACCCGCTCCCATTTCTATATTTTGGTCTGCCACTAGCCACATCCTACTTCTAGGGCCATTATATGTGTCAAGGTTTTCTGAGAGCTATGGAGAAAGCACCTTCTAATTTAGGGACATGGAATTTTTTTTTTTTGTCTTATCAGGTAGATCTCAGAAACAAAGGCTGTTGATCCAGCCTCGGGAAGCTCAAGAACCAAGGTTGTTTCAGGTACACGTGAACCAGGAACCCTTCGTGGTACTGGCTTAATGGACTCCTTCCAATTATTTTCTGCCTTCGTGTTACTTTGCTCAGGATTCAAATTCCTAGGATAGAGGGATTAGTTCATATGCCCATCTTGATAGCTGGGAAGGTAAGATACATGATTGATAGACCCACCAAAATCACACAGAACAGTGAAGGGGAAGTTTCCTTTTGGGTAGGAAAAAGGCAGATGCCCACATTGGCATTCTCCTAAGCTGGTGCCTTGTACTTTACACAGAGCAGTGTTGGTTTTCTCTTGACTTTGACTCTAGCCATGAAGGATACACTCAGTCTGGGAGTATAAGAATAAATCTGGAGGGATGAGGGTATTGTCAGTTGGCTTTGGGTGACCGGACTTAAGGACTTTTCTGCTAGGTGTTGGATACTGTAAACACAGTTGTCTGACTTTAGGCTATCTATAGACTATGACAGACCAAAGCTCTTCTTAGGGGAAGAGTAAAACCATGTTCTTCTTTGTGCTGGCTACCGGATTTGGAAAGGGACTTGCTCCACAGATATGGACTGTGCCTCTGGGAAGGTCTTTCATTTATGTATCCCACAGATAATTTGAGGATCTGCTGTATTTCACATACTCTGCTAGTCATAATAGGTGCTGAGAAAAAAGACTAAGTTACAGTTCCTGTATTTTGAGGGGCTCACAAGAGACTGTTAAGTACTGAATTATGTCCCTCTAAAATTCATATGTGGAAGACCTAATTTCCAGTACCTTAGAATGTGACTGTATTTGGTGATAGAGTCTTTAAAGAGGTATTAAGTTAAAAATAGGTCATTAGGGTGGGTCCTGATCCAATATGACTGATGTACTTATAATAAGGGGAAATTTGGAGCTGGAGACATAGAAAGAAAAAGCCATGTGAACATAAAGACAGTCAACTGCAAGCCAAGGAGAGAGGCCTCAGAAGAAAGCAACTCTGGTAACAGCTTGATCTTGAACTTCTAGCCTCCAGAACTATAAGAAAATAAGTTGAAGCTAGGAGTTGTTTTGTTATAGAAGCCCTTGGAAAGTAACAAGGCCAGTAAGCAAACAAAACAAACAAACAAATAAACAAACAAATGGTACAAATTCTTTGACTATGGCAGTAGATCCTGTGCTCCCTAACAGTCTGGAGGGTACAGGTTTGGTATCTTAGTGGTCCTTTGGCCTTGGGAAGATGGCAAGAACATACTGATATATTTTCATTCAACAGATGTTTGAGTAATTAGTATATGCTTATCATAGGGTGCTAGTTGTTGGTATAAGAGTCACTGTTTATTGGAGAAACTGCTACATGCCATCACCATACTATATGCTTGGTATATCCATGAATAAGATCCAGTTCTTACCTTTAGGATGTTCATGTCTAGTGGAAAGAGACGGATGTGAAAAGAAATAAAGTCAATGAAGGCTGTTAGGGGTAGTAAAACATACTAGAGGTATAAAAGTGGGAGACATCAAGTCTTCCTTAGAAGTTTAGGGAACATTTCCTGGAAAAGAGATTTGAGATGAATCTTAAAAGAGCAGGGAAGTTTGTCCTAGGGAAAAGGAACCAACTAAGCTAATGTGTAAGGTATGGAGTGATGCTGAATGTCTGGGAATATGATGATGTATGTCAGTGTGATTGGGATACAGGTTATAGGTGGTGGTGTGTGGCAAGAAATGAAGCTCAAGTGTTAATAGAGACCAAATTATCAAAGGCCTTATTATGAAGATAAAGAGTAGACAATGAAAGACTAATGAAGGGGTTTAGGTAGGGGAGTGACATGATGAGACTTGATTTTAGAAGGATATTTTGGAGACTTGTCAGTGGAGGGGTAGCTTATAAGTAGCTAGGAAATCTGTAAAGATGCAGTTGTGTTAGTTGAGGACACAGTAGATGAAATGCTGAATTAAGGCATGGAGATAAGAAATAGTTCAGAGGAGTAGACAGTGGTGTGCTGGTGCCATTTGTGCTCATCTCTTCCCAACTCTGCGTGCAGTGACATCTCGTTGGTTGCCTGAAATTGGCTGTGGTGGGGCGTTTACATCACAGAAACAGGCAAGTGCTGTTAAGTTGGGGCTTTTTAGCCTAGAGAGCTGATTGTTAAACAGAGCTAATTACCTGCACACCACTGAATAATAAGAAGGTAGAATTGGTAACCCATTGGATGTAGAGGTAAAAGAAAAGAAATCACAAACCACGGCACACAGATTTGTTAGGGATTGAGTGTGGTGCTATTCTTTGAAATAAGGAATATTGAAAAAAAAGATTTGGGTGAGGTGATAGGGAAGAGGTTCAGTACAATTTTGGGACAATTCATTTGAAAACGTGTAAGAGATAGATGGGTCTTGAGAACTGGGGCCTAGATAGTGGGCTTCAAGGGGACAGTCATATACCACTTAACAACAGGGATACATTTTGAGAAGTGTATCATTAGGCAATTTTGCAGTCATGCAAACATCAGAGTGCACTTGTGAGTGCATCAGAGTGCAAACCTAGATGGTATAGTTTACTGCACACCTAAGCTATATGTTATAGCCTATTGCTCTATAGGGGAGGAAAAATAATTTTTCCTCTACCCTTTTGAATTGTTGGCTGAGACATCCTATAATAAAAGATTCACAGGACAAAAAACAAGCAGAAGTTTAATAATGTGCATACCTCCTGTATACAGAGACCCAAGAAAAACTGAGTAACTCATCATAGTGACCAAAGCCACCACCATAAATACCATCTTCAGCTGAAGACAAAAGAAGATGTTGGGGCCGGGAGCAGGGAGAGGGGTGGTGGTTATGGGAGGTTACCAGGAAAAGTGCAGCAAACAAAGGTAAGGTGGTTGTGCAAATTTAAGTCCTGAATTGTAAGTTTCTAGACACATGGTCATCCCCCTCTTGTGGTACAGCTTGAAAGATACTCTTACAAATGGAGATTTTTCTTATAAATGTAAATATCTTCTGCAAAGAGTGACTTCTGCTTGGTTTTCAGAGCTTCTTCCATGTCTGCTGTTTCTTAAAATTAACCAGCCTAAAATGATCCTTATGCCAAATGGATATATTTTGGGGTGGCCACTTCTGTTCCCCTATAGCTCCCAGGCTACAAACCTGCACAGCATGTTACGGTACTGAATACTGTAAGCAGCTGTAATGTAACTGTGAAAAGACCCTCACCCAGTTCCGAAAGCCAAATTTGTGAGACAGGCGCTGGGGAGAAGGAGGTGGTTTATTAGAGATGCTGGAAATTCAAGATAGGGTACTTTTCCCCTCAAAAACCCAGTTTAATAATCTCAATGCAGGCAGAGGCTTTTATCAGGATGGAGAGGGAAAGCAGAACAAAGAGACTGGGGAGAGGAATGTGAAGTGCCCCCTCTCCTAAGAAGGGAGAGCATGAGAGAGGGAGAGTGCTGAAGGAGTGTGCACTGGCCGCTTCTTGAGCTTCCACCCCTCATTAGGCTGCTATCTCTCTTCAAACAGGAACTTGTAGATTTACTGTGGACAGCTGTGGATCTCAGGGCTGGGCCAAGCAGCCCTTTCTCCCTGCCCCCACCCCTAAACAGACTTCTCTAAGCCATAAAAGAAAGCTAGATAAGAAATGAACACACAAAGTTTTATTTACCTACTCTAAGAAAACAGAGGGTTGGCTACAGCTTGGAGAGAAAGTGGGATACACACCCTTTATTGTTTAATGGCAATGTTAAGTCACGTTTATAGTAACACAATGGCAAGTATTTGTGTAGTTGTGCTGCAACAATATCACTAGGGACAGGAACTTTTCAGCTCCATTGTAATCTAAGGGATCACTGTCATATATGTGGTCCATTGTTGACCAAAAGGTTAAGTGGCACATGACTGTAATTTGAAGCCATGGAAATGGATCCAATTACTCATAATAATAACTGAAAATGATGAAAAACAGAGCTGTGGAGAACCTCTGCATTCATGGCATAGAAAGAAAAGCCAGCGCAGCAAGGAACGGCAGACGTGGAGGAAGACAGCCGTGTAGGCGGCCTTTACCCAAGCACTCAACAAGTCACCTGTCCCGAGAGCAGATGCTCCACTGCAGCTGTCCCAAGTTGGCTGTGGGGCTCTGAGGGGGGAGCAAAGGCCTTTATGAAACATACTCTTAAATCTCCTGGGCTGGTTTAAAATCACTGTTTTTCGACCAGTGGTTTTTAACCAGTGTGTTTAGAAGACAAAGTAGAACAGAATTGATGCTTTCACAGTGCTTTGTGCCTAGTAAGGATGGGTATTATTTCTATTACACTGTTTCTGTGTATATGCATGTGTGTGCTTCACTTTTATTTGTACATGTGTGTATAAACATGTATATTTACATATATGTATGTATTTATGGGTCATGATATAATCTATAGATTTCTCACTCTGTGTCATAGGAAAAAACATAGGAGAGCCACTGTTTAAATGACTCCCTTGTTGAAAATCTGCAGTTTAATCAGAAATCTCTCCCATACCTAGTATGGTCTCTCTTGGTCCGCTGCTTTCTGATACAAATTTTCCTTCTTCTAGCCATGAGTTGATGGAAACCTTCCTGATCCTTATCAAGTATCGGCTGGAATGTCTCTAGCAGTATTCTCTCTTTTCTTCTTCTTTTTTTTTTTTGGCCATGGCACACTTCCTTTTCTCTTTTGCCAATGAAAAGGGACATGTCTCCACAATAGCGCAACCCTGCAGAGTTTGCCCTGTAAACCTACATTTTCCCAAGGCTATGAAAGCTCACTCTTCCATTTAACTGGCTTAAGGACCATACTAGTTCAACTGGTTTGTTTTCCTATGATGCCTTTAATTGCAGAAAAATAATTATTTACTGTATGCTGCTTTGCTTTAGTTTTACTTAGAGGAATCCCTGTGGTTTATCCTGAAGAAGATTTTTAAATTTGTAATTGTTGCCTTTTATGGCAAGAAGTGGAAGGGGGCCTGAAATGTTTCTGCAAAGGGCTTTGAAAATGAGAAACGGAGCTGAAAGAAAGTTTAACCCTTAAAGCATTGGTAGTCTTTGTTTTGGGGTTAGATTTTGTAATAGACCTCTGGACTATGTCTTCTTTTAGAGGCTTTATTTCTGTGCCATGTGCCCATCAGAATAGGATGTTCAGTATGTGAATTATGTCTGAGTCCTTTGAGTCATTCACAGCTGGAAAACTCGGCCCCCGTCTTCGTGATTCAGCTTAACTGATGTACTCATTTTTAAAGACTAAATATATTTGATTTTAAAGAGAATCTTTGGCTTTTAAGTTATAACAACTTTTTCAATATTTCAGACATTTAAAAGTATTTTGTATTATTCATGTTATTACAAACAACACATGCTTTTGGTACTTTTTCATATGTACTGAATTCCACCAAATATCCTGGGGGAATATGAAAAAAGTTACAAAAGAGACAACAAAAGTATAGGTCATTAAGTGCTTAGACTCTGCCAAGTACAGCTGTGTGATAAGGTGACATTGAATGAATTACTTAGCCTTTCTGTGCTTTGCTTTCCTCATACATAAAACTGAAGAAGATGATGATATCAACCACTTCAGGTTGTTGTGAGTTTTAAATTATTAAGCATCTGAAAAAAAATCATAGGATAGTTCTCGATGTATAGTGAGTCTTCAGTGCAAGTCAGATGATATTCCTACTGTTGTTATGAAGGTGTAACCTTTTCTTTAAGGAGTAGTTTTAGAAACAAGATGAATCTACATGAGGAAAAACAATATGGTGAGTTGCTGATTAGCAAGTATTTGTAGATCCTGGAAAGACAGATGGTAATACCGCCATTCCATATCGAATAGTGAAATATATCATTATATCATTGTCATAGCTGCAGTTCACTAAGTACTTGTTAAGCAGGAAATCATTTAATCCTTACAGCCATTCTGAAAAGATAAGCAATTTGTTCAAAGTTTTGGAGCTAGCTACCGAGAGACAGAGGCAGGCTTCTAACAACACAGTAAGTCTCTGCAGCCAGCTCTCTGGCAGCTGGTATGTTATCAACATGTTTGTTGTTCTCAAGGAGCTTACAATTTACTTAAAGAAGCAGATAGATTAAGAATCAAGCAATTCTATTAATAGCAGCAACAGCTACCACTCATTGAATGCTCATTAGAGGCAATATGGCATCATGTTCTAGAGCATAGAGTCCGAGCCAAACTGCTTGGGTTTGATTCCTGTCTCTTCTGCTTTATTACCTTTGTGCTTTGGGGCTACAGTTACTTATTCTCCCTGTGCCTGTTTACTTATCCACAAAGTGCTGTGAGGATTCAATGAGTTAATGTATGTAAAATACTTAGAGTGGCTCTTGGCCCACAGTGCCACCTAAGTGTTAGTCATTGCTCCTAGGACTGCTGCTGTTAGGGACTGATTTCATCCTCATGCCATTCCTATGAAGTTTTCTAGATAAGGAGACTGAGGCTTTGGGCAGTTAAATACCTCACTGAGGTCACTCAGTGGTGGGTGGGAAGTGCAAGAATAGTATTCCAGTCCTGTTTGCTCTGCAGGCCCTTGCTCTTAAACATATGTTACTGCCTTTTTAGAACTGTGATATGTGCTGTAACGCAGATTTAAACAAAATGGAATTCCACTCAAAGCTGATTTGGCCATGATTGGGAGGGGTTCTAAGGCTTAGAGAGTGATGGTGGCTAGGAGAAGTGGTAAGATTGGGAAGAACTTCCCCAAAGAGAAAGCTATGTGCCAGGTGATTCTGGCAGGTCCCACTATTACCAGGGTCCAGGGTCCATTCCCATGTAACTTCTCTTGAGAGGTGACAGGATGCCTGATAGAGTCGAGTAGCGATATTAGAGCTGTCAGAGCTGTGGCCTTGCAATCTGAGGCGAAAGGCTCCCTGTGCCCTCGGCTTGGCACACTGACTTGGAGGTAGAGCTTCAGGGCAGAGTCTGTGTAAACTGAGCCTAACATCAGCCCTCCAGAGCTTGAGACGGGGAGAGAGAGACTTCTCATGCATTACCAAGACTAATCTGTGGTGCAGGGAGCTTAAAGTTAGATTCAGTCTGACATTTTCCCCCCCAAAACTGTGGAGTAAAATTCAAATCCACTACAGATGTTTCAATGGGTGTTCAGAGAAGGGAAAGACATAAGTAGGCTGGACTAGGTGAGAAAGATTCCTAGAGAAGATTGCACTTGAACTTGGCCTTGGAAATGGGAAACTATAGACAAGGAAGGACGGTTTCCTGTGGGAAGTGTTCAGGACAGTAAAGAACCTAGCCTTGGAGGGACTGCAGCAAATCAGCCTGCAAAAGTAGCTCCAGGCCTTATTAAGAGGAGCTCTGAAAACTAGGAGGGGGACCTGACCTTGTCTTAGAGAATACTAGGGGATGATTTTGATATTAGAACTGAAGAATGACATGATAAAATAGGTTTTAAGGAATTGAGTCTGGAAGAACAATGTGGCTATATTTGATTAGAGGAGAACCTATGTAAGAGGCTGATGCAACAGTTTGGGGGTAAATGATAAGAACTGGGATTAGGGGCAGCAGTGGGAATGAAGAAAAGAAAAAAGTCGGGGTAATATTACAAAGGCAGAAATGGGGGCAGGAGGTACATTGACGATGGTTAGCTAAGGCAGGGAGGGAGGGGAGAAAGTTGAAAAGAAGCAAAGGTGGCTCCCAGGATTTCTACCCTCAGAGCCTGTGATAAAATCAATAATTGGCAATGAGGCAACTGAGATGTAGAACTGGTTTGGGAAATGTCAGGGACAAAAGTTCAGTTTGAGCTGTTTTATGTTTTATCTGATGGTGGTACTTTCTTTCATGTATTTCTTTTTTTTTTGGCAATGTGTTAAAGTGCTTACAATGACAAATTTGGGGGTGGAAATGCCACTTAATCTTTTCATGTCATAGAGTTTGTTCTGTCCTTCCTGTACCTACCTAGACACAGGTTTGGCATCTGCCAGAAAGACATTATGGGAAAAGATGAATGAAGAAGCAAGTTCTTCTGTGGGATGTGGCGGATGTGTTAGGCGAGTACTAGTGTAATGGATAAATGTGTGTCCAATGAGAGACCCAGCTGGATAAAGACCCAGACTACATATGCACTCTTTTCTACTCTAGTTGTTGTTGACCTAAGAATGTCCAAACTTGTAGAAAATTTATTTTCTTAAGATTTTATTTTTACTTATTTTAGAGAGAGGGAAAGGGAGGGAGAAGGAGAGAGAGAGAGAAACACTGATGTGAGAAAGAAACATTGATCAGTTGCCTCTTGTATGCCACCAACCAGGGACCTGGCCCACAACCCAGGCATGTGCCCTGACAGTGAATCCAACTGATAAGTTTTTGGTTTGCAGGCCTATGCTCAATCCCTGGGCCACACCAGCCAGGGATGTAGAGAATTTAAAAAATATATATATTTATTGATTCCACAGAAAGAGAAAGAGGAAGGAGAGAAAGGGAGACATTGATGTGGGAGAAACTGATTACTTGCCTCCCACACATGCCCCAACCAGGGACTGAACTCACAAACTAGGTACATGGCCCTGACTGGGAATCAAACCCACAACCTTTCAGTGTATGGGACAATGCTCCAACCAACTGAGCCACCCCAGCTGGGCTATAGAGAATTTTTATAAAAGTTTATTTAAGCCAAACAGAGGATACCACATGCCTGGAGGCAAGATCTCAACAGACTGAGAAAAATGGTTCTTGGGATGACCATTTGCACCTCCTTTTATGCATTTGGAATTAAGGAGGGAACAAGAGGAAGAGCACCTGAATGTGGGAGAAAGCAAAGTGGGGATTGGATTACCTGGGGTAGTTAACAGGATTCTGTGCCCACTTGAGGGTGTTTTCTCTCCTTATTGGTGTGATGGGAGGCATTTCGAAGGTGTGTTTACCTAGGTGCAAGGAACCCATGGACAGGGCTTGCTTAAGGCAAAGATAAACCTTTTACTACAGAAGTTATGTGCCTGGGGGTGATCTGCCCATTTAGGACTTTATGGGCAGATCACTCTGTGATGTAACTTCCTGTACAACCCCTTTCATCCACATTGTAAACGCTCATTAAAAGAAAATGTAGTAAATGCTCATGTTTTTAATCTGAGAAAAGTGCAGTTATCATAATTTATAATACTAAAAACTTTGTGACCTGTGTTTCCCAAGATACTTCCCCTAAGAAGTGATTAATTTTTTAGAAGGATGTTTAAGGAGCATTTGGAATGAATATCAAACTAGCAGGTAGATAATAACATTCAGTTGTTTTTAAGCTTAGCAATTAAAATTAGAATGTATGATGGTGTAAAAAATAATGCTAGAATTTAAGCAGCTTCCTTAAATTGTCTGAACAGTGTGAATATAATGTAACTTATTAGAAAAGCAGTAATTATACTAATAATATATATTTTACCAGAAAATGTACAGTGAGAGTTGTCATATAATTATAGGAAAATGGATTTAAGAAATTATGCTCAAAATTGTGGTTAGAGTATGTTTTCAGAAAATGTTAAGTGGATAAGCAGTTCCCTTTATTTATGAAAATAATGTTTGATATAGCAAGTGGAAAGGCAGATTATAGAACACTGTACAGTACTCTCCCATTTGTAAAAGCTGTCTTTAAATGTAGAAGAAAAATGACCTCTGCATATATGTATATGAAATATTAACAGTTCTCATCTTTAGGTGGTGAGTTTATGAATAATTTCTTTCTTTAGGCTTCCTATATGTGTATGTTTTATGTTTTAAGTATAAAATGAACAGACTAACTTTCATAACCAGAAAACACTTATTTTACAAAAGACCAATGGAACAGAATGGAGAGCTCAGAAATAAACCCACATCTTTAGAGTCAATATTTGACAGAGGAAGCAAGCACATGAAATGGAGTACAGATAGTTTATTCAATAAGTGGTGTTGGGAAACTTGGACAGATATGTGCAGAAGAATGAAAGTACACCACCTTCTTACACCACACACAAGAATAAATTCAAAATGGATTAAAGACTTAAATATTAGACCTAAAACCAAAAAAAAAAAAAACCTTAGAAAAAAACATAGACAGCGAAATCTCAGACATTGCTTGTAGCAATATTTTATTGGATATATCTGCCAGGCAAAGGGAGCAAAAGAAAAAATAAACAAATGAGATGACATCAAACTAAAAAGTTTTTGCATCAATGTACTAAAAAAACAATCCACAGAATAGAAGAACATATTTGCCAATACATCTAATAAGGGGTTAATATCTCAAATTTATGAAGAACTTACAAAACTCAACACCAAAAAAAAAGCAGTTAAAAAATGGGCAATGGACCTGAGTAGACACTTCTACAAAGAGGACATACAGATGGCCAATAGACACATGAAAAGATGCTCAATGTCACTAATCATCAGAGAAATACAAATTAAAACCACAATGAAATATCATCTCACACCTGTCAGAATGGCTATCATTAATAAATCAACAAACAAAAAGTACTGGCAAGGATGTGGAGAAAGGGGAACCCTTTTGCACTGTTGGTGGGACTACAGACTGGTGCAGCCACCGTGGAAAGCAGTATGGAGATATCTCAAAAAATTAAAAATGGATCTGCCTTTCGACCCAGCTCTCCCACTTCTGGGAATATATCCAAAGGAACCCAAAACACCAATTCAAAAGAACATAAGCACTCCTCTGTTCATTGAAGCATCATTACAATCACCAAGATATGGAAGCAGCCCGATTGTCCACCAATAGATGAGTGGAAACAACTATAGGACATTTGCACAGTCAAATACTACTCGGCCATAAGAAAAAGAAAATTTTACCCTTTGTGACAGTATGGATGAACATGAAGAACATATGCTAAGTGAAATAGCCAGTCAGAGAGAGATAAATATTATATGATTTCACTCATATCTGGAATATAATGAACAAACTGAACTAACAAGCAAAATAGAGACAGACTCATACATAGGGAGCAGGAACAAGGGGTGGAAGGATTGAGCAAAAAGGAAAAAGGACTCACAGACGTGGATAACAGTGTGGTGATTGCGGGAGGGGAGATACAAGAGGACTAAATCATAATGGAAAAATACAATAATAAAAAAATAGTAAAAAGGTTAGCATTCCTAGGCTAGGAAGTGGAGAAATTGAATCATTCTACTTTTAGTGGCTTTATAATTTTTAACTATGTAACTGTTCTTATTTTAAACAGTCTTCATTCATATTATAAATATGTCCATGTTAGAAATGTGGTAGAATATTACATTGTTATTGACTCTTTTTAAATTGGCAGGATTGTTTTTGCAGTATTTTTATTAACTTTTTAAAGGCCAGGGGAAAAATACGTGTAATAAACCATTATAAAAATGAACAATTTTTTAGTTTTGAATTTTCATGATAAAAATCAAACTATGGAATATAAGAAGTTAAAAAGGGTAAAAACAAAATATTTTAGCCATTATCTTTTTTTAAAACCTTCACATATTGCAGTTCAGATACTTGTGATCTGTTTTTTAACATAGTTCCCTCTAGATTAAAGTTATGAATCTTCTTCCCAGAGATGCACATTAATTATTGCCTGTACTTTCAGGGAGTTATAAAAACATGGCTGAGTTTTTCTCAAGTGACACCTTAACTGAAAACAAAGAGGTTTTGGGTACAGTTATTCTACTTTTGACACTTGTCATGCACTATTCAGTTTCATCAAAGGAACATTTAAGAGTAACTTTGTGTTTTTGGGGGGTGGGGTTGGTTCACGTGTTACCAGTTCTTTTGATCCAACATACAATTGATGCTTTGTGCATGCAGCTCCCACATACTTCCTTTTCCTTGCTTTCCTTCTGCCCTAGCACCCAACCAGCTGGATTTTAAAAATCTTCAGCATAACAGAAACCCATAGCTTGTTCTAAAGAAGTCAGATGTCCATAGCGGCTGTACCAGCTTACATTCCCACCAGCAGTGAATGAGGGTTCCTTTTTTCCCACAACCTCTCCAACACTTGTTACTTCCTGTCTTGTAGATGACAGCCATTCTAACAGGTGTGAGGTGGTATCTCAATGTAGTTTTGGTTTGCGTTTTCCTAATAGCTAGTGAAGTTCAACATCTTTTCATATATTTGTTGGCCAGTTGTCTGCTTTCTAGGGAGAAGTGTCTGTCCAGGTCTTCTGCCCATTTTTTAATTGGATTGTTTGTTTAGTGTTGAGTTGTATGAGTTCTTTATGTATTTTGGATATTAAGCCCTTGTTGGAGCGGTTGTTTGCAAATATCACCTTCCATTTGGTTGGTTGCCTTTTTATTTTGTTGCAGAATCTTTTTGCTTTGATATAGTCCCATTCATTTGTTTTTGCCTTCACTTCACTTGCCTTTGGGGTCAAATTAATAAAATCTCCTCTAAGACCAAGGCCCATAATTTAGTACCTATGTTTTTGGTATGTGTAATAATTTATTATTTCAGGTCTTATATTTAGGCCTTTGATCCATTTTGAATTAATTTTTGTCCATGGGGTCAGACTGTGGTCTAGTTGCATTCCTTTGAATGGAGCTCTCCAGTTTTCCCGGCACCATTTACTAAAGAAGCTTTCTTTTCTCCACTGTGTGCTTTAGCTCTTTTGTCAAAAATTATTTGCCCATATACTTGTGGGTTTACTTCTGGGCTCTCCATTCTGTTCCATTGGTCTGTGTGTCTGTTTTTCTGCTAGTACCATGCTGTTTTGATCACTGAAGCTCTGCAGTATAATTTGAAGTGATGTACTATTATACCCCTGGCTTTGTTCATTTTCTTCCCCCTCAGCATTGCTTTGGCTATTTGGGGTCTTTTGTGGTTTCGTATAAATCTAATGACTTTTTTGTTCTATTTCTTTAAAAAATGTCATTGGAATTTTGTTGGGGATTGTATTAAATTGGTATATTACTTTGGTTAATACAGCCATTTTAACTATGCTGATTTTTTAAATCCATGAAACAGACTTATCTTTCCATTTCATTGTCCTTTGCAATCTCTTTTAATAATGCTCTGTAGTTTTCAGTTTATAGGTGCTTCACGTGCTGTGTTAGGTTTATTACTAGGTATTTTATTCTTTTTGTTGTAATTGCAAAAGGGACTGTTTTTTTCGTTTCTTTTTCTGAAGTTCCATTATTACTCCTCAGAGATTCTCTGGACAGCCTCTTCCCCAACAAGGAGGAGCAGAGCCTAACCCCCAGCCCTGGAGGAGGGGTTGTGGCTGCCCAGTGTGGCGGCTGTGGAATCCCAGCATGGCTCCACACTCTGCACCACATGGCGATCTAGTACGCCTCACAGGGCCGCTGAGAGGTGGCCATGCTGCTCTGCAAGCAGATGCTGTAAGACCTGCAGAAGATATTGGGCCATGACCACCCTGATGTGCTACCATGCTGAATACCCTGGCGCTGACCTATCGGGACTGGAACAAGTACAAGGAGGCTCCTCAGCTGCTCAGTCATGCCCTGGCCATTTCCAAGAAGACACTGGGCAAGAACCACCTGGCTGTGGCTGCAACAGTAAAGAACCTGGCAGCTCTATACATCAAGAGGGGCAAGTACAAGGAGGCCGAGCCTCTGTTCAAGTGGGCACTGGAGATCTGAAAGAAGGTCCTGCCTGGGCAAGTTTCATCCAGATGTGGCCAAGCAGCTGAGCAACCTGATGCTGCTGTGCCAGAAACAGGGCAAAGCTGAGGAAGTGGAATACTATTTATTGCCAGCAGCACTGGAGATCTATGCCACACTCTTCGAGCCTGATGACCCCAATGTGGCCAAGAGTGAGAACAACCTGGCATTCTGCTTTCTGAAGCAGGGCAGCTACCCGGATACAGAAACCCTGTACAAAGAGATCTTCACTTGCATGCATGAGGAGTTTGGCTCTATCAATGGGGACAACAGGCCCATCTGGATGCACACAGAGGAATGGGAGGAAAGCTAGGAGAAGTGCCAAGATAGCACCCCCTGTGGGGAATATGGCAGCTGGTCCAAGGCCTGCAATGTAGACAGCCCCATAGTCAACATCACCCAGTGCAGCTTGGGGCCCTGTACATAACAAGCTAGAAGCTGCACACACCTTGGAGGACTGTGTCAGCTGGGGCCACAAGCAGGGCTCGGACCCTGCAAATCAGACGCAGGTGGTGGAATTGCTGAAAGACAGCAGTGGTGAGCGGGGATCCCACAGTGGCAGCTGAGATGTGGCCAGGGGCACTGGGGCTTGGTCTGAGTGTGACCAGCCTGGTGGAGCAGGGACACAGTGGCTCCCTGTGATGCAGTGGCTCCTTTGGGAAGCTGCAAGGTGCTCCAAGGTGCAGCAGTGAGTTGCTGGTGAAGAAACTTCAAGGTGGTGGCCCTCAGGAACCTCCTAACCCCAGGATGAAGCTGGCCAGTTCTCTCAGCTTCTCCATGAGAGTATGGAATAGCCAATCCAGTCTGGAGGCACAGGCCTCTGACAGCTGCACCCTCAGCTCCAGCTCAGTCTCAGGGTAACCTCCTCCCTTGTCATTGAAGCCTGACCCTGGAGGCTGGGCCTGCCCCTTATTTAATCCTTCCAGCAGGGGCCTGCCTCTCTTCCCTAGGTTAATGGCCAGTGAGAGAGGCTGGCTGGGGTCTTCTAGGTAGAGACTCAGTGGCTGGCCATCCCTGATCTCCAGAGCCAAGAACACTCTGCCCGTTGGGTCAGCACCCCTGTCCTTTCCTGGCCATTGCTTCTGTGTGTAGAGAGATAAGGTATTGGCTGCACCCCTCCCCTCAGTCTGGTACTGCTTCGGCCTCCCCTCACCCCACCCCTCTTTAGTGGTAGCACCCAGACCTTACTTGATCCTATTGCACATGGTGGAATCTTCCAGGCTCTACAAGAAGTCTTGGGCCTCCTTGAAAGGTTCCCTGGGCCTTTTCAGGCTCCTCCAGGACTCTGAGGGGTGCGCCCTGCTCCACAATGACCCAGGGATGTATACTTTGCTCCAGAATAGACAGCCCTCTTCTTACCCAAAAGGGGAGGTGTCGTCATTCAGCTTTAGGATCTGGCTCCTGAATAGCAAGTGCTGTTTCTCCTTCTGTAACCACAACCTGCTCCTGCACACTGCAGCCTCTGCTGCATCCCTGCTGGCTCCTCTCCCAGCCACTGGTTCACCTGCACTAGGTGCCACAGCTGAGCTCACAGCTTCTGCTTCTCGGACTGACTCTACGGCCCAGGGGCGGCTCCATAGGCCTCCCCGGCTTCAGGAGTGACCAGTGGAGCGAGAAGGGCACGATGTTCCTCACGCAGGGTCTCCAGCTCTTGGATGATGGCTTTAGTGCCCAGCCTGCTCTCATCCTGGGTCAGCTGTCCTCTACAGAAGCACCACTGTGGAGTGTAGACTGGTACAGCCACTATGGAAAACAGTATGGAGGGTCCTCAAAAATTAAAAAAAAGCTACAACACCACATGACCCAGCAATTGTGTTCTGAATATCTGCCTTTGGGTAAGACTTGAAAATATTCATCAAAATATATGTACCCTATGTTCAAGGCAGTGTTATTCATTGTAGCCAAGACACGGAGACAACCCAAGTGTCCTTCCACAGAGGATTGGATGGAGAAGATGTGCAATACTACTCAGCCATAAGGAAAGATGAAATACTGCCATTGCAACAGTGAGGTTGGACCTCGAGAACATTATGCTAAGCAAAATCAGTCAGGAACCACATTCTACTCATTGTGGGATATACAACTGAAACTCATAGACACAGTCAACAGTGTGGCAGTTACCAGCTGGAAGGGCGTGGGGGGAGTAATAAAAGGTAAAGGGGGCCAAGTTCATGGTGATGGATGACTTGACTTTGAGCCATGGGCACACAAGGCAGTGTGCAGGTGGGGTGTTGTGTAGATATGTACAACATGTGATCTATTGGCCAATGTCACCCCAACAAATTTAGTGAGAAAAAGTTATACATTAAAAAAAGAAGTCTGAGAAATGTTGGAGAGAGAAAGGACACACGGAAAAAGGAAATATACAGTAAAATGTTGGATTCTTGGCAATTGCCGGGCAGAGGGAGCGGGGGTTAGAGGAAGGTAAAGGGGGATCAGTGTCGAAGGAAGGGGATTTGATGGGGTGGCGAACACACCACACAGTGCACAGATGACGTGCTGTGGAACTGTGCACCTGAGATCTGCATAATTTTTTTTGAAAGATTTTATTTATTTATTTTTAGGGAGGGAAAGGAGGGAGAGAGAGAGAGAGAGGGAGGGAGAGAGAGAGAGAAACATCAATGTGCGGTTGCTGGGGGTTATGGCCTGCAACCCAGGAATGTACCCTGGCTGGGAATCGAACCTGGGACACTTTGGTTCCCAGCCCGCGCTCAATCCACTGAGCTATGCCAGCCAGGGCTAGATCTGCATAATTTTGTTAACCAGAGTCACCCCAACAAATTCAATAAAAAGAAAGACAAAATGTTAAATTCTGGGTTGTAAGCTGGATTTTGTCAACTATTCTCAGAGGTGTGTGTGTGTGTGTGTGCTGTATGTGTGCTGGTGGTGACAGTTGGGCAGGGAGCGTATGAGGAGTTTGCGGTCAGTACTATTTGTGTGCGGCCAGGCTCTTAGGAATGTGTCAGTCTCTAGAGGATCTTAAAATTGGAGTGTTGATGAGAAATCACCCAACTTTTACATTAGATATGCATCTAGGTTGTGATTACGTAAGAAGGGTAAGAGAACTGATTTGTGTCCAACTTTTAACTATTTCAACTAATTAAAAAAATCTGAAAATGTTGCATACTCCACAAACATGTCTCTGGACCCCATGTCACTGAGAACTACCTCTCTGCAGCCCTGGCTTAAGAGAGTTGTCCTTCACTCCCAAGTCTTTGCTCTGGTGGCTTCTACACACACTAAGATTCTCAGGTACCCTGTGGGAAGAAAGTTTCAGCTGAATTGTTCCTAGGATGGGTTGAGACCTAGCAGACCAAGAGTCTTTGAACCCATGGCCTGGGATGATTTCCCTCCACATTCCTTTCCCCACTTAGCCTTGCTGTCTTAGTCCTTGATGGCTGGGTCTCTGCTCGGACGTCGCTTCCTCCAAGAAGTTCCAGGCTGATGAGATGAAGAAGGAAAGCCCCTTGGACCTTTGCTACCATCCTTCCAATGGATTAATAACTTGATGATGTCTGTTCTTTGTGAATTTTGTGAGTCAATCCCTGAGATTCGGTTCCCCTCTGGTAACTCTGGGAAGGAAAGAAAAGAAAAGAGAAGCATTTCTGGGGACACGCTGTTGCCACGCTGAGGAACATTTGTGTGCATATCCTGCAAAGTCCTGCCTGAGTTGCCATTTGGCCACTATTTTGATATTTCTCTCGATGTCGTGTGACTCCAGGGATGGAAATGACAGAAACAAATCAGTGAATTTGCTGAGGGCGCTTAGTTCACCGTACATGGGTGGTTAGAGGAGGGGCTATTTGTTTCCTTTTTTAGGTGGAGTGCTGATATGTTTGGTCACTTGCTCACGTGGTGTTAGGCAACTCTAACTGGGGACTTGTGTGTGTGTGTGTGTGTGTGTGTGTGTGTCGGGGGGTGGGGTGGGGCGGGGTGGGGCATGTGGTCCAATGCAAGGGCTCTGGAGGGCCTCCAGGGCTGAGTGCCCTCAGGGTGGGCTGGGCTTAAACTCCGAGGCTTTGTAGAGTCTGTGTGGAGCACCTGTGGAAGGCCATCTGCTGTTCCCACTTGCCTATGAATCGAAGGGGGGAAAGTGATAGTTTTATAGAAAAGATACCTTTGTATTTGAGGTGACAATTTTCTGAGCAATTGAAGAGAGACTGTTGCATATTTCTCATTCTAAGAGAAAACCTATGCACTTGGTGTTGATGGGGAGGGAGTGGGAAGAGCACCTCTCTCTCTCTTTCTCTCCTTCTCCCTCTCTCTCCCTCCCTCCAGTGGCCCTCTCTACTATAAACCAAGCCACTGGGCTAAGCACCTTTCCAACATTAGCCCCTTGAATGCTTTAAACAAAATTGTACATAGGTGTTATTGTTATTTTACAGATAAGGACTTATTCCTCAAATTAACTCAATTTGTAAATGGAGGAGGTGGGATTTTAACTCAGGTTTTCTGATTTGCCATCTTTGTTCACCGAGAAACCTTTGGGATACAGCTGATCCCTCTGTGCCCACCTGCCATCGGAATCACAGCTCTGCCCTGCTGTGAGAGCTGGGATCTGTGCTCCAGGCCTGCCTGTGCCCTCATGGGACCAGAGCACGGTCTTGCTCCACGCAGAAGCCAGAGAATGCCCAACTTCCCTGCTCTGGCCTCCTGGGTCACCCGGGGACCTAAGTCATGTTGCATGTGCTCCTCCTGAAAATAGGGCCTAGGGCTGAGAGCAAGACTAGAGACAGACATCCTTCTGCTTCTCCGTTTTCCCATCTCTCTGGCATAGCGGAGACTGGGTTGGTGCGTTTATTGAAAATGCCAGTTGAAATGGGGTATTATAAAGAATGGAATAAGTGTTTATAAACATTTTCAACATAAAGACATACAGCCTTTTAGCCCTTTGTAAAAGGCCCTTACTTTGAGTAGAGGACACAAACCGAAGTTCTGTTAGCCTTATGTAATCACAACCTTAACTCGAATCCATGGGCTCTGTTTCATTTTAAGAAGCCAGAAATCTAAAATGATGACTGTTTAAAGATTTTTTTTTTCTAATCTAGCATCAGTTTGCCCACACCTAATTTTTTTTTGCAACTCACTCTTATGGAGTCTTTCCAAGCAGTTAACCTAGTTTTCCTAGCAATAATAACTCCTTGTTTCACACTGATCAGTTCACATACTTTTAAATTAAATTACATAACTAGAGTAATGATATAATTGCCACAAAAGGGTTTGGGAACAAACATGACTGCTCTTGGTGACTGGGAGTAGCTGTCCGCCCAGCAGCTGTGAGTGTCCTGTGTCCTAGGGGACCCACAGCAGGCAGGCACTACTCAGTATGCCTCACAGGGGTGGGATCCCTGGGGCACCCCGTGAATCCAGCTAGCTGCAGTCCACTTACTAGCGTGTGCTCTGTAAACCGCATCCCCCTCATTATTCAGCCCCTGGAGAGGCCCCGTGTAGATCCACTCATGAGGAGTGAAGTGACCGATTTAGGGCTCGGTCTAGTTGGTTAGACTCGCTTAGACAGGCCAGCATCCACCAAGTAGGCCGGACTGAAAATATTCATAATCTTCAAAAACTTAAAAAAACACAGGACTTGTTTTCCCCCCTGCGGGTGAACAGAACTTTCCTGCCTGTTTTCATGTATCAACTGGTTGATAGATATTCCTGAGTCACAATCATAAAGACAGACGGATTCTTTTTCCTTAGCAGTGGAAACTGCCTTTTTGGAGGCCTGCAAGCCAGAACTTAAAATTTAGCTTTTGCTTTGGCGCCACCAAGTGGTTAGTTGTGAGATACCACTTTTGAAGAGAAGGTTGAATAAACATGGTGATAAGAAATCTGGATGAATAGCCAGGCAGAGAGGGCACAGAGGATTTTTGGGACAGTGAAACTATTCTGTTTGATGTTACAATAGCAGATACATATCATCATTTTTTTGTCCATACTCACAGAAGGTACACATCAAGAGCGAACCCTAACCTAGGCTATGAGCGCTAGGTGGTCACGTGTCGGTGCGGTGTCGTACCAGTGTGCCCCTGTGGTGGGGTTCACAAAGGGGAGGCTGTGTGTGTGGGGAGAGGGGTGTATGGGAAACCTCTGTGCTTTCTTCTCGCTTTTGCTGTAAGCCCAGACCTGCTTTAGGAAATAAACCTTATTAATTAAAAAAAATCTATTCTGCATGCATTTCCCTTTGGGCAACGGGTGTTGTAGGTAAGAGCAAGGTGAGACAGAGACATCCTCGAGGGAGGTTGGCTGCCCTCTCAAGCACAGATGACAGTGCCTTCATGGAGCTCCCACATTCCAGAGTCTTGGTCCTTAGCTTTGTGAATACCAGAGGCCTTTTATTTTTCCAGTGTGTCCGGAGTTCTTCAGTTTTCCAGGGTTACACCATGCTCACCAAACTTACAAGAGACTCCTTTTTAAGTCAGAATGCCAGCATATCACTTTACAATTGGAAATGTGTAAGTGGGGGCGGACTGAAGCCCATTACCCGAGCAGTTAATTTCCCACCCACCAGGAAATTTATATGGGAAGACAAATTACACCGAGTAGGTCATTTGGTGAAATCTCAGTGGGGTGGAGTATATGTGGGAAGGGGGTGGGCAGTATAAGGCTGTTTATCTTGAAGGCTGGCACCATGAAGCCGACACTGTCTGGATCACTGTAGGTCTGTACACAGCTCAGCTGAGAACACTCTCGTTGCTGGGTGGTATGGAATCCTGGACAGTGCAAGTCACAGGCTGACCTTGCTTGTTTCTTTGGGCCCTTTTTTGGAATCTATGCTGGGCATCTTGCTTCTGTTAATCCATTCTCCTCAGTTAGGGTACGATGTAGTTGGTAAGACCGATGCTGTAGACCTGATGATGTAGCTCGGGGCTCCTGAGAATCCGGTCACCATGATTAGCATTCACATCATCAGTTACCATTTATAGGTTTTTGCTTAGGGGATCTGCTCTACTTACCTCATGATAATTTTTAATGCCTTCATTCTCAGAGGACAACTGATGTTTTTGGCAATTCTGTCCCTGAATGCAGGTTGAAATTAATATGTAGAATCCTTAGTCGCTTTGGAGTAGATTTTTAATAGCAAAACAGTACTGGCTGAGGGTGGGAATTATTCTGGGTTCTGAGTCAGTATGAATGCATTTGCGCAGGCCCACTGATGTCTTGTGCCTTGATGGCTGGTATGGCGCTCACTGCCTGCTTGTATTTACCAGCCTATCCTGTGATTCCTCATTGTAGCTCAGTTATCTCCAGTTCTTGGTGCACCCCCCCCCCCCACCTCTGTTCTTGCCCCCACCTGCTGCCGCACACAGTCCTCAGTCGAGGGGGCTTGGACAATGTTTGCAGAAGTTATAAATTGGTGGCCCGTGGTTGGAATTTGATCCACAGATCTCTTTTATTTTTGCCAAAATGTTTTTAGAAGTTTGACACAATTGCCAAAACCTAAAAACCAGGAGATTCATAACAAACTCTGAGAATTCAGTTTTTGTGCAAACAAGTAAATCTGGGCCTCTTGATCCATTTTCACAGGGACTAGGTTGTGGGAGTGGCCTTGGTAGGGCATGCCCTTTCTGCTTACCCTGAGTCCCCGCCCTACTCTTTCACTCCTTCACATGACTGCTTGGTATTGGGGGGCAACTCTTCATAAGTTGGAAAATCAGAACTGAAAATAAAACACAGACACAAACCAGGCATAAGGGAAAGAGTGGCTTCCCATGGACTCCTCCTCTCTGGCTCTTGTCCGCCTCCTGAGGGGACTGCCTTCCTTGGAACCTGTTTCCAGCCTCTTTTTCTCTACAATCCTGCTTCTCTCCTCATGTCACCTCTAAGTTTGTCCCTTGTGCTTCCACGAGGTGGGTGTTGGAGTGTTGCTGAGGGAAGCAGACAGACTTTGGGGTCGAGAGACTTGGATTTGAATCCCAGTTCTTTTCCTTAGTGAATTTTTGTTTCCTTTTCTGTGAAATGAGGGCTATAACTTGCCTCATAGATTGGTATGAGTATTACTTGGGATTTTGGATATAAAGCATCAAACAGAAGGTAGTTATTCAAGTAATATTTTCTCTCTCCCTCTATTTTAAAAATTTTTATTCAGATATGACTCTTTCCCTTCTTCATGACCTTGAAGAAGTCAGCTGACCTCTTACCTCTGCTTTCCTGCCAGGTGCACCTCTTTAATCTTACAACAAAGCCAACCATTTTATTTTTTATCCCTTATAACTTCCATTCTTTCCTTTCTGTGTATTTCAAATACTTCCCTTTTCCTTTTGTAGCCAGACCTCTTATAGAGACTCCCATGAGACTAATGAATGACAGGTGAATTTGATTTGGGAAACTCTGTAAGAAGCAATGCTTTTTATAAAATCTCTGTAATAATTGCACAAAGTTTTGTGATGGAAACTACAGTAACTTTTATAGCAGTCTGTTGGAATTATTTCTGAATAGATATACCTTTCCCCTTCTATTGTATCTTTATAGAAATAGAGCCAAGGTCAAAAACTGGAAACTCTTCAGCAGGAAGACTTGGTACCGGAAGGGAGACACTTCGCCTGAGACCAAAAGGTCCTGCCACCGTGGAGGAAATGGTATGTTGTGTTCAGTTGGTCTCCGTTCTGTTTGGACACATGTGGGAGTCTGTGGTTATTGGAGCTGGGAAGAGAGGTAAAACCATGAGCTTAAAGACGATGCCATACATTCTAACTAAAGCACGACTTTTAATTCATTGCCCACTTGATCAATATGAAAATTACTGAAGGCTTTAAGAAGGAACTATAGAAACTAAGTGCATGAGAAGAGACTGTGATCTATAGCGATCCTCAGTTACCTGCAGGCAACTTTTTCTGGAGTCTATAGACTTGGGGACTGGCTCAAAAATGTTCAAAGGTCTAAGAACTGGAAAAAATCTCAGAGCCACCTATAGGAGTAGACATACTTAAGATTTTGATGATGAAAGATAATATTCATGAATGCTAGTCTCCTCAGGTGAAACATTCTGTACTCATCTTTGATTGTTCCCTGGCATGTTCTACGTCCCTTCCATCAGCCAGTCCTGGCGGGTCTGCCTCCACAGCAGGCCAGCATCCTGTAGCAAGGCACCACTTCTGCTCCCACCACTCTGGCCCAAGGTGCCCCATCTCCTCTCCCTCCAGTAGCTTCCCGTGTCACTCTGAATGAAAGCGGATGTCCTCAAATGATGGACAAGATCTGACCCTGCATTTCTTCTCTGATCTCATTTCCCACCACTCTGCTCCTGGCTTCCTCTGCTACCGCCACATGGGTCTCTCTCTGTCCCCTGTCACTCCAGATGTGTATGCCCTCTCGGGGTCTTTGTACTGCTGTGTCCTCTACCTCAGTGCTTTGTGAGTTTATGGGCATGGCTCCCCCCCTTGCCTTCTTTAGGTTTCTGCCCACATAGCACCTTCTCTAAAAGGATGATGCCTCTAAGTATCTTGTTTAAGTAGCTATTCCTGCTGCCCCTTCTGCTGCCCAATCTTCCTTACCCTTAATTTTCTTTAAAGCACTAAACATAATGTGGCTCGTTATATCCTTGTTTCCTTTTTGTCTATTGTCTATCTCCTTTGCTCATGTCTTTTTTTTTAATTTACATTTTTACTTTATTTTTTCCATCAACATTTATCCCCCCTACCTTCTTCCACCTCCATGCACCCCCCCACCACAATCACCACACTGTTGCCTGTGTTCATGAGTGTTTTCTCTCTCCTTTTTTTTTTTGCTTAATCCCTCCACCCTCAGCCCCACCTCCCCATATGTCTTGTTCACTGCAGTGTCCCCTAAGCCTAGAACAGTACCTGACACATCAAAGGGGCTCAAATCTTTGCTGAATTAATGAATTAACACATAATTCATTTAAGCTTGGGAAGAGTGAAGGTTTCACTTATTGACTGGGTCAGTGTTTTCGTGAAAAACAGCAGAAGTAGAAGAGACAAAAATATAAGGAAGAAGCGGGGTGGAAACAGAGGACAGCAGGGGTTATGGGCAGGATTCGAAGTGGCAAGCGCGAGGTCAGACCTGTTCCCAACAGCGAAGACAGTGGTGATGAAGCCATCCTGTGGGAACTGGGGAGATGAGGCAGGCGGCGGAGGCCAGGGAAATTCAGAAGGCAGGAGCACAGGCCCTGGGCCCATTGAGGCCCTCTGTGTGTGCGTGTTGTCCCAGGATCCCCTAGTGATTGGAGAGCCAAGGTGTGAGACAGGCGAACCATTCGGAGGCTCTTTCTATAGAGCGGGTTCCCAGAGCTTGTGGGGTGACCATGCTGAGTCAGCTGTGGGGGGGCTTGATGGAACAGATGCTCAAAACACCATGAGGCCAATGTTGTCCTTTTTAAAAAAATATTTTATTTATTTATTTTTAGACAGAGGGGAAGGGAGGGAGAGAGAGAGGGAGAGAAACATCAATGTGTGGTTGCCTCTCACACACCCGCTACTGGGAACCTGTCTTGCAGCCCAGGCCTGTGCCCTGACTGGGAATCAAACCAACAACCCTTTGGTTCGGCTACCCTTTGGTTCGCAGGCTAGTACTCAATCCACTGAGCCACACCAGCTAGGTTGTCAGTTTTTTGAGCCACTGAGGATGTTGTCAGTTTGGGGGAATCTAGAGGAAGATTTTGAGTTGGGTGCCTTGGTCCTGGGTGCAGAAAGGAATTAATTTGGAGGCAAAGGGCAACAAAGAAGAAACCAGGGAGAGTCAATGGCGTTTTGAAAGTGAAGTATGATGAAGTATGTAAAAAAAAAATCCAGGCAGTGACTTCTGGTCATTCCGAGTCTTTACCTTTCCTTTGCCCAGCACACCACCAGGCACATTGCTGAGGCCAGTAAATGTTTATTGGACGAATGAGTAAACTTCAGTGGAAGAAAGGAATGTGTCAGGCAATGGAAAAAGCAGTGGGAGGGAGCTGGAAGTGGGGAGCTGGGGAACGAGGCTGTCAGAAAGGACAGACCCTAAAACGGCCTGCAAAGGTCCCTGGGGTGGCAGCGAAAACTACAAATCACTTCAGGGGAAGTGTCACTTCTAATAGTTAACACAGTTAATAAATATTTTTTTGGCACCTGCTGTGTATAAGCTGCTGGAATGAAAGAGTAGCTGAAGATCTCTCTGGGGAGGTAGGCAAGATTCATTCAATGATAAACATCTAAAACTCCATTTCTATTTGCATAGCCTGTTTCATTAAATAGGGCAATTAAAATAGTTCATAATGAAAGGAAAGAGCTAGTATGGTAATAATATTAAATCTGACACAAATGACTTACAATCTATTTCAAACACTGAAGGATTTGTAGATTTATCGAATCATCCCCTCATTACCTGCACAGCTTCTGATGTTAATGCTGATGACTTTGTGAATGACACTCCACCTACACACCACCTAATTTATTCAATAGGTGGTCCAGGAGCTGGTTGGTGATACAAAGACCAGAACAAAGACCTTGTTTTCCTCTGAAAGGAGAGAGGCATGAAAAGGAGCTGTTACAAACCAGGGGGAAAGGGTTGATGTCACCTAGCAGGGGCTGATCAGCTGCTGTCAGGGAAAGAGGGGAGGCCAGAATTCCCTCTAGAAGAAATGGTCAAGTTGGTTAAGGATGGTCAGAAGGGTGTTGTAGGCTGAAACAGTGATGGCGTTGGGGGCCCTAGAGGTGTTCTTGGGATTGGAGTGTGGGCGCTGGTGGTATCTGGTGGGAGTTGGTGAGGCTGCAGGTGCAGGCCTGGGTCAGGATGTGAAGGGCCTGTAGAGAACGGAGGAGCTCTTTGAGAACTTTGCGGGGAGCAGCACTGCACTTAGAAGAATTTCTTATTTCTGGGGGATGCCTTGTTGAGCAGGGTGGATTTGAGAGACTGAAGATTGTACACAGGTAGAGAAACTGGAAAACCTGTGCAAATAAGAAAAGATGAAGAATATTCTTCAACCATAAGAAAGAAGGAAATTCTGCCATTTGGGACTGCATGGATGAAACTTGAGGGCATTATGCTAAGTGAAATAAGTCAGAAAAGACAAATACTGTATGATCTCACTTACATGTGGAATCTAAAAGGAAAACAAACCCAAACTCACAGTTACAGGGAACAGACTGGTGGTTGCCAGAGGCAGGGTGGGGGATAGGCAGAATGGGGAAAGGCGGCCAAATGGCACAGACTTCTGTGCTAAAATACATCCTGGGGATGTGGTGCAGAGGACAGTGACTATGGTTTGTGGTACTGTGCTGTGTATTTGAAAGGCACTAAGAGAATAAATCTCAAAAGTTCTCATCACAGGAAAAAAAATTTGTAACTATGTGTATGATGGATGTTAACTAGGCGTATTGTGGTGATGATTTTGCAATACCTACACATAGCACATCATCATATTTGTACACCTGAAGCTGATTTAATGTTTTGTCAAGTATATTACAATTAAAAAAAAAAAGAAAAGAAGAGATAAGAGCTGAACCCAGGCAATCAGAATGTGAATGGAAGAGGGGTGATGAGATCAGGAGCCATTTAAAATTACTGACAGAGTGGTGGCAACTCTATGGGGGACACACTGGTACTTGCTGAGGTAACTTACACAATGGCCGGGCAGATGCGAGGTAAGCGCCTAAGTTGCTTTGCACAGCCTGTTGCTTCACAGAGGCCATTTCAGATGCTGGAAAGAAGGCGAGAGGGATGTATCGTGTCCAATATTGTTTTAAGGCTTAGTTAAGATAAATAAAAACATGAGAAAGTTATAACAATATCCTCAGAGAACTAAAAATAAAATTTTATTTGCATGCAAATGCAAATATTTTAAATAAGTTTTGAGAATACAAAACAACATACATTTGTAACAATACTATAAGTATGAATCTCTTACAATGTAATTGTGAATTCAACATTTGCACTTAGAGATTTTTAACACCTTCAGGCATTTCCTTTTCAGTTGCAAAGTCATCTAAAACCAAATATTGAAATAAATTGAGCACGGGACAAGACTTTATAAAATATAAAACTTAGATTTTAAAAGAATAATATAATACAGGGTAGGGCAAAAGTAGGTTTACAGTTGTGAGTATGGAAAACACAGTTTATTCTTGTATTATTATTTATTAATTATTGCATCATGAATATGAAGAACTGTAAGCCTCTTTTACCACACCCTGCATATCCAGTCATTTTTTTCACTGAAACCATTTTTAAAATATTGAGTTGTAACATTATATTAGTTTGAGGATTCTAATATAATGATTTCATTATATACTGCAATTCACCGAAACTTTTAATATCAGTTTAGAAAGAACAAAAATGTTTGGTACTATTAATATGTAAGACAATGATTACTTTAAGAGTATTTCACCATGACCTTATCCTTAAAAAAATCTATTTTAGTGTATTTTTATAGTGTGCACAATAGATTAATATGGTAATGCATGTGCATAATTTATAAAATCTGCAAGTAATAAAATTAAATAAAAAATAACCAATAAGGGTATGTGTTCAGAAATGTCTTTCTCTGGGGTGAGCCACTGAAAGGTTTGTAGGCTCTGGCCGGCAGGACGAAGACCAGAGCCCTTTTCACGGCACCCTGGTTCCCTGAAGGTCTAGTCACGCCTGCCCCTGTGTTTCTCATCACAACAGGCTCTTTCCGGTCCCATCCCACGCTACAGTCTTCAGTCAGACTCGCTGACCTCACGCAGACTCTGCATTAACTGTCTTCTTTGTGCAGTGCCCTCCCTGCTTATCGACACCAGTTCGTCTTTGAAAACACAATCTCGTCAACTTCTTTCTGAAGTCTTCCATGACTCTTAGAGATTTAAATTTTCTTCCCCCATGATGCCTCTGTACCTTAGATATCCTTAAAAAAATTGTGCTTATTATTATCATTTAGCCATTTATTTTCACATCTGCATCCCCTTCTCGATCGCCAGCTACTTGGAGACTGTGTTCTTGGCTTTTCTTTGAATCCATAGCACTTACCGCTGATGCTAAAAATTAGTACTTACTGTATAGATTTGTACTGAGTTGCAGAGCACATTCTAGATATATTTGCATTCAAATTAGCTGAAGTAAACAACCATGAACTAGCTCCATCTCATATTTTCCCCTTTGTATGCCTTGACATTCAAGAAATTTCATATAATAGTATAATATCTTATTTCTCTTTTCTTTGATAAAGCCCTCCGAAACCAAAGCCAAGGCAATTGAAAAGGTTGATGATCTTCTTGAAACGTACATGGGAATTCGAGATACTGATTTAGGTAAGATTATACTATTTTAAAAAGTCTTATATATTTTTTTTAATTTAATAGAACTTAATGCTTATGCCTTTCTTGCATTTATAGTCGATGATGCTTTTCAAGATAAAAAACATTTGTATAGTGATGAAAAGCATAATGAAAAAATAGAGATAATGAAGAATAATGAAAAGATGACCTGACCTTTACCACTTACTAGCTTTGAAGACTTAGAGTGAAGTCAACTTGTCTACACTATATTTTACCTATTAGCTCTAATAATGTTTTCTTCATAGGCTTGTTTTATGGATTCAAAAATATATATGAAAAGAATTTTATAAATGGTACATATAAAAGATATTATTTGATATATTAGCTGTACATTGATTAAATTGTGTATTTATATTATATTATTATATTTAGCCATGTATAATGTACACTTTTTTTGCCCAAAGTTTTGAGGGAAAAATAAGGTTGCACATTATATGTGGATAATATCTAAAGATACCTTGTATCTATTCTTGTGTTTTGTAATTATTTGTTACATAAAATTTCTGGTACCATAATATGTTCAAAAATAAATGTTAAAATTCCTTTATAATACAAAAAACAAGTCTCTAATTATAAATAAATGAAAAATTGAATAAAAAATGAAAACAAAAGATTTTTTTACTGAAAATATGGGCCAGAAATGTGGGTGCACATCATATATGGGAGTGCATTATACACAACACAACATGGTATATTAAAGTAGTACACATTCACAAGGTTAATGAAACCCTGTGATAAATGAATCAGAATTATGAAGGAAATGGACACACCTGGTGTATGACTGGTAAGGGCAGTTGAGCAGTGAATTTCTGTGTGTTTCTTATGTCACCATTAGGATGGCAGAACCTTAATTTATTAATTAAGACTCTATCAATTATAAATAACAAAGCAACAAAAACAATGGACTGATCTCCAAATGATTTAAGAGGAAAAAAGTGGGGGAAATGTGTTGATTCTTATACCTGAAAAGTCCAGAGGTAGATCCTGCCTTCAAAAGTGACTAGATCCAAAGTTCTTGTGCTGTCATCAGGGTGTGATTTCTCTTCCTTGCATTCTCGTTTTATTCCATGGTATCGGTAGTCTGGCCCTCCTCACGGAGTCAGATTGACTGTGATGGCTCAGCCCTCTACTTCTTGGTGTCTAACACAGGGGGAAAGAGGCAGGGGCTTTGCTAAGCCATTTAAACAAAATTCTCAGGATTGTCTCTATTGAGCTGATTGGCTCACTTGAACCAATCACTGAGGTTGGGAGGGATAGTTAGGTCTAGGCCAAACCTCTGAAGTTGAGAGTGATTTCTGAATTACGAAGGCTGAGTTTGTGGAAGCTGCTGACCCCTTCTATTAAGGAAGAAAGAGAAATAATCCCTGGGTAAGGAAAGGGTAAATGTGCACTTAGTGGTGTGGTTTGTGCCCGTATGCCTTCTTGTGTGTGTGCTTGTGTGTGTGCTATATCAAGTACTTAATGAATTTCTTAATGTCAAAGACTGGGACAGTTTTGTTTATTTGCTACCAGATAAAGTATTTAAAAATTTTTATTGTTGTTCAGTTATAGTTGTCCCCATTCCCTCCCCCATCATTACTCTCCCCTGCTCCTCCCCACCCCCCACTCAAATATTTTAATTAACCTCAGGTAAACTATTTGAAGCTATTCTTCTTTTGCTATTTCTGCTCATTTTCCTTTTTTCTTAGAGAATTTATTCTTATTTTTTTCTTGCCTGTCTGAACTTTTATTTTGTTATTTTTAAAAGATTTTATTTATTTATTTTAGAGAGGGGAAGGGAGGGAAAAAATCAGGGAAATATCAATGTGTGGTTGCCTCTTGTGAGCCCCCTACTGGGGACCTGGCCCAAAACCCAGGCAAGTGACCTAGACTGGGAATCAAACTGGCGACCCTTTGGTTTGAAGGCTGGTAGTCAGTCCACTGAGACGCACGAGCCAGGGCACCTATCTGAACTTTTAAAATAAAATTTCTATGTTGGATGTACAGATGATATCTGTAATTGAAAAAAAGATGGTTCTCAGTTCTAGCACCTTGAAGAGAAATATAAAATTTGCATATGATAGATTCTTGCTCCACACAGATAAGAAGCTGAGATGATTCTATAAAAACTGAGTATCTTAAAACTTTTCTCCTCAAATCTCTTGCATTTGGAAAAATATAGACATTTGTATAAATGATGTGGGCCTGCAACAGTTATACAAATGCATACGCCAAAGAAGGTAAAGGAGTTTTAGAATTGTCACTGCTATTAAACTTAGGTTAGGTAGTATATGTTGGAAAAATAATATGATATTTTTCCTACTGAATACAGTTGAATAAATAACTGTATGAACATTATAAGTTCAGGAAGTAGCACATCAATTGCTGATAAGTTCAAGTTTAGGAGAACCATACCTTTGTTTTAAAACATTTTTATTGAATTTATTGGGATGAAATTCATTAATAAAATTATATAGTTTTCAAGTGTACAATTCTATAATATGTCATCTATATATTATATTCTGTATTCACCATCCAAAGTCCTCTCTCTCCATCACCACCTATCCCCCTCTTTACCCTCTTCTACCTCCCCAACCCCTCTTTCCCTCTTGTAGTCACCGTACTGTTGTCTGTTTCTATGAAACTATGTCTGTTTTTCTTTTTGTTTAATCCTTCACATTTTTCACCTAGTGCCCCAAACCCCTTCCCATCTAACAGTGTATGTGTGTGTGTTTTTTATCTATGAGTCTGTTTCTATTTCATTGGTTTATTTTGTTCATTAGATTCCACATATAAAAGACATCATATGGTATTTGTCTTTCTCTGACTGGCTTATTTCACTTAGCATAATACTCTCCAGGTTCATCTGTACTGTTGCCAAAGGTAAGATTTCTTTCTTTTTTATGGCTGAGTAGCATTCCACCATGTAAATATACCACAGCTTTTTCATCCACTCATCTAATGATGGGCACTTGGGCTGCTTCCAAATTTTGGCTATTGTAAGTAGTGCTGCAGTGAACATAAGGGTACATATATTCTTTTGAATTCGTGTTTTGGGTTTCTTTACATATATTCCCAGAAGTGGAATCTCTGGGTAATAAAGCAGTTCCATTTTTAATTTTTTGAGGTAACTGCATACTGTTTTCCACAGTGGCTGCACTAATCTGCATTCCCACCAGCAGTGCATGAGGATTCCCTTTTTTCCACGTCTTCCCCAGTACTTGTTATTTGTTCATTTATTGATAGCCATTGTGACAGCTGTGAGGTGATATCTCATTGTGCTTTTAATTTGCATTTCTCTGATGACTAGTGATGTTGAGCATCTTTTAACATGTCTACTGGTGATCTGTACGTTCTCTATGGAGAAGTGTCTATTCAGATCTTTTGCCCATTTTTTAATAGGATGGTTTGTTTTTTTTTGGTGTTCAGTTGTACAAGTTTTTTGTAAACTTTGGATGTTACCCCTTTATTAGATATATCACCGACAAGTATGTTTTCCCATTCAGTGGGTTGTCTTTTCATGTTGTTGATTTTCATTGCTGTACAAAAACTTTTTAGTTTGATATAGTTCCATTTACTTATTTTTCTTTTGTTTCTCTTGCTTAAGGAGATATATCAGAAAAAATGTTGCTATGAGAAATGTCTGAGACTTTACTGCCTCTGCTTCCTTCTAGGATTTTCATGGTTTCGAGTCTACCATTTAAGCCTTTAGTCCATTATGAGTTTATTCTTGTGCATGGTGTAAGAAGGTGGTCTAGTTTCACTTTCACATGTCTGTCTGATTTTCCCAACACCATTTATTGAAGAGACTGTCTTTATCCCATTGTATGTTCTTGCCTGCTTTGTCAAATGTTTAATTGACCATAAAGGTGTGGGGTTAGTTCTGGGCTCTCTATTTTGTTCCACTGATCTATATGTTTATTTTTATGCCAGTACCATGCTGTTTTGATTGCTATGGCCTTGTAGTGTAGTTTGATATCTATTTGTAGTTTGATATAGTTTGGAGAACTTCTGTTTTCAAAGGTGGAAACTTAAAACAGTGCTCAACTTTAAAACTTAATTTTAGGTATAGGTCTTATATTTATTTAACTATAAATTGGGAATAGTTAAGTGAAGTAGTTTTGTTCTTTTGTTATTAAAAATACACAAGTATATCAAAAAGAGTGTTGGAAAATGACACAGGTAATTATATATAGAATTATAAATTCATTTATAATTAAATGAATTAAGAAACAGTTCTTTAAAAATCAATTTTCTTTCTCTCTGACAAATTCAGAGAACTAAATCTTCCTCACAAATTCCTTGTAAATTAACTATGAATCCCTTTACAATTAATCATTTGTAGCAAATTCCTCCAATGACATGAAAAGTCATTATCATTATACATTATTAGCAATGTGATCAGTCACCACAGAGGTAAAGTTTAAAGGAAGTAATTAACTGAAGAATGCAACCATTGTTAAATTAGGAACTTATCTTATTCAGATCCGATTAGCATGAAATGTAAATCACAAATAGGACACTGCTTCAGCAGATGAATTATTTGTATTTCTTGTGTTTCTTAGTTTTCAGAAATGTTAATTCTTAGTGAAAATTGCATTGACATTATGCTATTCTGTAGTTGTTAATGTAAGTTTATATTAACTAAATAAAATAACTAAAACCAAAACATGAACATCAAAAAAAGCATTGGGATGTATTTACCATTTGAAAATGGAAAGTAATTGAAATGAGTTTATGGAGCAAGTAACCCTGAAGATAAAAGTGCTCTGTTGGGTCGTAAAGTTAAGTTGTGAACTGTGACTTTTCAAATGACCTAGTGCCAAAGGGTTGCCTTAGAATGTTGCCCTTTGGAAAAAAATAGGTTCTGGAAGAGTTTGAGCTAAGGCCTTATATAGGATTGACTTCATAATGGAAAATTGTATCATATGAGTTCTTTTTTTTTAAGATTTTATTTGTTTATTTTTAGAGGGGAAGGGAGGGAGATAGACAGAGAGAGAGAGAAACATCAATGTGTGGTTGCTGGGGGTTATGGCCTGCAACCCAGGCATGTACCCTGGCTGGGAATCGAACCTGGGACACTTTGGTTCCCAGTCCGCGCTCAATCCACTGAGCTACGCCAGCCAGGGCTCATATGAGTTTCTTACTGAATATTAAGACAGTATAAATTATATATAGAACTGTAATATTTTCTGATAATACCAATTTAGGTATTGGTTTCCGATAATACCATTTTAGGTTTGGTGATTATTCTAACACCTTGGAATTTTTGGATTTCTAATTTATAAAGAGATCCAGAAGTGTGTAGAATGAAAATCTAAATGCTGTTTCTAAGTCATTTTTTCCCTATAAAGTCTTTTTAGCTCTTAAAAAAATATAGCTAATAGTATTTTATCAGAAATAATTACATCTCTTCCTAGGATGATTTTTCTTTTTTTCTGTCGATTGAAAACAATGAACATTATAGAAAGTTATCTTTCACAGATAAAGCCAATAAAATTTTGGAAATAGATTTTATTAAAAAACACATTGGCTTTATGTTGATGCATGACTCGTGTGAATTATTTGAAATGAGTTGACATTTATGAAAAGTCTTAGAGAAAATAAGTGTTGAAGACCTTTCATAGAAGGATATACAGTTACAGGTTCAGTGGTTAGTGAAACAGTGGTGATGTCAGTCTTCATCTAAGTTCTGCCAGGTGCCGTTTTGTTAAAACAGATTCCGAGAAATCAGGTAACTTGCTCAAAGTCAGTTACCAATTTGAGATGAGACTCGATTCTGGCACTTTGATACCAAGATTTTTCACCTGCAGTAATATTGTATGTCTGAAGTTCTATTTAAGTATTTAAGACTTAGTGTAAAATACAGATTGATCAATATCACCAAAATAAGTGTCATTAGTAATGTAAAAGTTGTTCAGTAGCTCTAATGATATAAAGATATTCCTGAAATAGCCACGAGAGGGCAGCACTTTGCTGTTATATGTGGTATAACAATTCTTTTACTGGAATATTTTTGCCAGCTTTTATCCAGATGTTAAATATTATTGCAGTATTTTGCAGATCTATTATAGTTAACAGATGAAAGCATTTTAGTAGTAGCTTTATGTTTAGTAGCTGTCTTTATGTTAATGTAATACATTTTCCTAGTTCTTTCGGTTTTTTTAAAAAATCAGAGATATAATCTTTTATCAAAAAGAATACAATCATACCAGTTTATTTCTCCTGTAAAAATGCTTCAAATATATGTTTATACTTTATGTACTAGCAAAAGTTCATAACATGTTAAATGCGTGCTGCATTCTCAATTTCTATTAAAATTTTTGTAGCAAATTTCTGGTTTTTAAAAGATTTGTGGGGTTTGTGGAGCACTGTATTACACACAATATTTCCAACACAATTATGAAGCTGCCTAATTGATATTTTTGTTGCTTCTGTAAAACCAGGAGTTTCCTGTAGGCAGATGTCATATCTTACTCAGTTTTTAATCCCAGTTCCTACTACAGTCCCTCTCCCATAGTAAACACTTGCTGAATGTTTGTTGACCAAATGTCTGGGAGAGGCACAAAAGTGGTGAGTTCACAGGGAGTCTGAGTCCTAATTTCATTAGTTTGAAGCTTTAGCCTTCACACAAATTATTAAAATTTGACCCTTAATCTCCACCTCTCTAAAACAGGTACAACTAAAAACCTCCTAGGGCTGCCAAAGCATTCGGTTAAATAATATGTATAAAGTTCCTCTCACATAATTAAAGGCACACTTATTATATGTGGCAACGATCATTATTAATTACTACTAGTAATAATGCTGGTGGCATTAGAACATTTAGGACTGTGTAACTGGAGGTCTGAGCAGCTCTGGGGCTGTATTGTGTGTAGGAGTGTTGTTTTTTCTTTTCACTGTTCTTCAGTGTGTGCCAGCGTGAGTGGATGAGTGAGATTACACAGTTTGGACCATGAGGTTATAGTATGGGGATCTTACACCATCATTTCTCTCATTTTGTGACTAAGGAGCCCAAACCAGGTGTTGCAAATGAGAGCAGGCCAGGTCTGAACATGGTGTTTCCGGGCTCTGTACACCAGACAATGCTGCCGAGCTTCTGGAGGTACGAGAAAACCATGTACCAAGTTCTTTCTTATAGCTGTGTGTGTGTGTGTGTGTGTGTGTGTGTGTGTGTGTATGTGTGTGTGTGTGTGTGTGAGAGAGAGAGAGAGAGAGAGAGAGAGAGAGACTGAGACTGCTTGATTGTCCATCAGTGAGCATCTGATCCCTGTCATTGTTTTCCTCAGTATTCAAGAGCATCAACCATCTGCACTGTTGATTTCTGCTTCTGAATGGCTGTAGCTTTTCTTATATTTTTTTATCTGTGTGTTTCTTGTTTCTTCCTCAACTAGACTGTATCTCACCCATATGGAACTAATCTTTAGGTAATTTTCTCAATAAATGTTATCAGTAGGGCCTATGAGAAATATTTGAAATGGTAGACTAAGTAAAATTCCGAACTTGAGTCCTGCTTTTGCAATATTTATCTTTAAGTTTTGACTTTTTTTTTACACATCCTGGCTATGAGACCAGATGAGACCAGAGTTCTGGGCCTCACTTTCCCCAATACATGCTAACCGTGCCAGTCCCAAAATTATTTTAGTGTAATTACAAAGGCTCCTCCTGTGCCTACCAGCATTCACTCTGCATAAGAGACTGAGTAAGCAATTCAGTATCCAATGAGTGCTTATTTTCTAATGGGACAGAAAATGTGTAGGTGAAAATAATGCCAATATAGACAACACAAAGTTCAATCTGTACTGTAGCTCCTTATTACTCAAACTGTGCTCCAGGGACTGGGAGATGTTGGAGACGGAGTTCCCCTCTTTGCTGTGGAACTGCTGACCAGCATCTGCATTTTGCCAATATCCCAGGCAAAATACATCCAAGTGTAGAGAGCACTGCCAGAATGTTCAGGGAATGAAGGTATTACTTCCTGTTGTAGACACAGGGTCTCCTGGGGAAAGGAGTCTTAAGGAGAGAAAAGGTTTTGATGGTGGAACAAGTGATGAGGAGGAGGTTATGCTGGGCAAAGGCAGGAAGCAAGAAGGATGGCATTTTGAGTGGTCAGATTTATGAGGGCACAGCATTAGCGCACAGGAGTGCAGCCGTTTGGGAGCCAGCGGTGCTGGATCAGAATACCAGACTAGGCTTGTGAAGATAAGCATTGGTGACCCAAGGAACATCCTTCTGTGTGGGAATGGCACAGACCATCTCAGAGGTGGAAAGGAGCTTCCCGGGCCTTTTGTCTCATTACTTAATAGGATCCGAGATGCGCTTCAGGAGGAGAAATCCAATGTGCCTGTAGGGTGATTTGCTGACTAGAGCTGAAGATTAAGGGAAAGGCATGGTAGTGACGGGAATGAAAAGAAAAGGAGCAGACTACAGAGATGGCAAAGGTAGAACCCCGGGGGAGGCAGTATTCAGTACACAGACAAGAAGAGAAAGGTGCAGTGACAATGCCCACTGACAATGGTGGTGAAGACAGGAGTAAGAGTAGGGATGGTGATTTTTTAATTTTTGGACATGTTGGTTGATGTGCTAACAGAACACCTAGAAAGACTTGTCTACTATTTATTCAGAAATGGGCATTGGGATCTCATAAGAGGCAAGTCAGGGATGGAAGCAAAGGTTTGGGACTTCTCAGCAGCAAGGTCATAATTAAGCTGGGTTGTGGTTAAGACCTCCAAGGCAAGATGACCTAAGGAGAGGAAGAACACAGAGGGAGCCTCCAGGTTTATGGGGAAGATCAACTGAATACTGTTTCCTGAGCACCTGGCTTCCTATCTCGCTGAGGGCAGCTTTCCTCCTTTCTTGACTATAATACTTTGTTGAAAGAGCTGAAACAGTTTTTACAGTGTTTTCTTTTTAAAGATTTTATTTATTTTTAGAGAGAGGGGAAGGGAGGGAGAAAGAGAGGGAGAGAAACATCAATGTGAGAGAGAAGAAACATCGATCATTTGCCTCTCACATGTGCTCCAACTGGGGACTGAACCCACGACCCAGGCATGGGCCCCGACCGGGAATTGAACTGGCAACCTATTGCTTTGAGGAATGACATCCAACCAACTGAGCCATGCTGGTCAAGGCTACCGTGCTTTTTGATGGCTTAGGAAATACTTTCCAAAATGCAGTTAGTGATCATGAGCATACAGAGTAATTTTATAAGCCACTCATTTTACTGCATCAGACAGGTCCTAACTTAAAACAACAATAAACCTTCTCTTTAATTTGAATGTATCTACTACATTTTAAGTTTTCTTCCATTGTGTAGAGGTTCCTCTCCCTAATGTTGTATTTTATTATGGAAATTGTCAAACATACAGTACAGTTGAAAGACTTTTTAGTGAGTACTTCTACACCTATCACCTAGAATCTATCATTACTATATTATTATAATTGCTTTATCACATTCTTTTTCATTTATCCTTCTTGTGTAGAGATTTTTGTAAAAACATAGTTGTGATTGTAGTATAAAATTTATATATTGCTTTTTCAGTAAATATTAAAAAGATTTCCCCAAGTTGTTACAAAGTTATTCATAAACATTGTTTAAAACTATTTCAAATTATGTCATCAAATATTTCGCCATACCAGAGGTAACCTAGTGATCCAACAACTTAGGCTTCTTAAAAAAATACTGTTAGGTCCATTTTTATGCTAAATTCTTTTCTGTTTTTAAGATTTATAGGGAAGTATAGATTTCCTTATATCTGAGGGAAATAAACACTATATCTCAGAAATATATGCACCCTCATGTTATTGCACACTAGTTATGACAGCCAGGACATAAGGAACAACTCAGGGCCTCTGACAGATGATGGATAGAGGTTGTGGAGTGTGTGTGTGTGTATGTGTGTTTGTGCGTGTGATGGAATGACAAAAAGAAGGAAATCCTACCATTTGTGAGAATATGGATGAAACTTGAGGGCATTATGCTAAGTGAAACGAGGAGACAGAGAAAGACAAATACTATATAATACTATACTGATTAAAAAACAACCCCAAACTCAAACATAAAAAAAAATCAAACATCAGATTTGTGGTTACCAGAAGTGGATGGAGGGAAAATTGAAGGTGGTCAAAAGTTATAAACTTCATTATAAGATAGGTAAGTATTAGGGATGTATTGTTCAACGTGATGATTATAGTTACCACTGCTGTATATCAATATATGCAAATTGTTAAGAGAATAAATCCTAAGAGTTTCATCACAAGGAAAAATATTTTTTCTTTTTCATTTTTTTATATCTATATGAGATCATGGATATTTACTAAATTTTTTATGGTATTCATTTCATCACATATGCAGGGGTGGGCAAAAGTAGGTTTACAGTAATACAAGTAATATAAAAATTAATAAGTAATAATACAAGAATAAACACTGAGTTTTGTGTACTCACAACAGTAAACCTACTTTTCCCACCCTGTGTATATGTGTGAAATCATTATGCTATACACCTTAAACTTACATAGTGCCATATGTCAGTTATATCTCAATAAAATTGGAGAAAAATGTATGGATTCCCAGAAATGGAAATGTTAGTGGATCAAATATGAACATTTTAAAGGATTTTGATACTGGTTGCCAAATTGCTTTTCAAAAGCCAAATTTACAGTCAAACTGGTGTATCTGAGTGTTTGCTTCACTATATCCAGGCCAGCCTTCACATATTTAAAATAGTACATAAAAGTTTTTTGTTAAACTTGGCAGGGCCCCTGGGCTGCAGCAGAAGATCCAGATGCAGCTGAGGACTTCCCCCGCTTTTGAAGTGTTAGCGTCTGGGCTGAGGATAAATGAAAAAGCATTTGGGTCATGGCTGAGGCTTGGGGCATGGTAGGAGAAAGGGGGTGACGATAAGGAGAAGAGATTTGATTTCTCCTCACAATTTATGCTTTCAAAAACTTTTTTTGAAGCTATCTCAAACTTACAGAAAAGTTACAAATACAGTACAAAGCTTTTCTTCTTTTGAACCATTTTTGAATTTATTACTTTAATGATAGTCCATCACCCCAAATGCTTTAGTTCATATTTCCTATACAGAGGGGAAAGGATTTAAGAAGCACACACTTTTAGTTATAAAATAAGTAATAGAAACATAATGTACAGCAGAGGGAATAGAGTTGATGATGTCGTAACAACAACGTACGGTGACAGATGGTTACTAGGCTCACTGTGGTGATCACTGTGTAAGGTGCTCCGTTTTCTGGCAGGGTTAGTCACAGGACTGCTTTTCAGGAGTTTCGCTGTACAGTAGGGCTCCAAGGTGGAGGAGAGGGCAAGGGTGGTGGCTACAAACCTGGGTGTAGTGGATGAATTGCTTAAAAAGATCTTTGCTACCTGATATGTGATGGAAAGCATCTTACCGTTTAAATTGGTAGTAGAAATATGTGATATCTATGCATGTTACTTCTAGAAAGTAATTTTTTATGGTGCTATTTCTCTCAGTCCTCTGATGCTGTCTCATATGCCAATAATTTTAAAAAATTATTTTTGGTAGCTTCCACGATATTTGAAGCTGGAAAGGACAAAAACAACCCAGATGAATTTGCTGTGGCAATTGACAAAACTCTTGGAGACTTTGCATTCCCGGATGAATTTGTCTTCGATGCCTGGGGAGCCATTGGTGATGCCAGACGAGGATGATCGTGATGTGGATGGTCCACCACTGGGGAAATGAACTGTTGTTCCTTTTTTTAAAGAAACCCTGTAAAACCTGCTTTTAGTCACTGTTATGGACTCTGGTTTGGTTTTATGTGTATGGAATACATTCTTTGAAATGATAGTTTTGATTTCTGGGTACTTTTTAATGCAGTTGAATGTGCAGTATGCTTAAGATAAATTACCTAAAACTTGATCAATTTTAATATTCAGTCAAGTTTATTTTTAAAGTAAGTTTTAGGGAGTATTTCTAGGTAGAGGATATTGATCCCCATTAATACTCATGTTTTGTTTTCCACATGTAAAGTTGATTGCAGTAGCTTTGTAGTTCTTTTGCAAAATCTTAAGATAGTGAAAATTAGGACTGGAGTATAATTTGCTTCATAGCATTTTCATTTTGTTATACTGGCTGGAACAGAATATGTTCAGGAAATGAAATGTGGATTATACCTACTATAGGTCTGGAAGAATTGTTTTAATTTTTAATCCACTGAGTAAGGGAAGAAACTATAGCCTGTTGATGTCTACGGTCTACTTTCACTGTGTAAAACAAGAACTGATTGACTTTTATTTTTTGACTTCTTTGAAAACTGCTTCTTAAAACCTGTCATTGAAATCCATTGTGGTGTGTAACTGTGTGTGGGTGTAGGAGAAGGGTGACAAAGTCAGATAGGGTAGAACTCACTTATACTTGATGTTTGTAAAAGAGTTCTTCAAATGTTATTTCTTTTTTCATCTGTACATACTTTTTGAAAGTTACTCATTATAAGCACTCCAGGGAAAAGCAGAACTTTTCTTTTGAAGGAGATTTACTCAGAAAATAAGTATGTTTGAGAGCACTTTTTGGGTAAAAGAGCAACACGTTTAAGCCCCCTAAACTTTAGAGCAGATACCTCCAGAAATGGCTTTCCCTCACGTGGAAGTAAAGGAGGAAGGGGGTATTGAGAACACATATTAGCCTATTATCTTCGAGTTCTAGCAGATGCTCTCTAAAACCTTACATTATTGAGAAAATTGAGGGCAAATGATTCTCTTATCACTTTTATTTGACATTTTACAGAAGTAAGACAAATGGAAACGAGTGGTTTCAACAAAGGTCATGTAATAAGGCAGAGCCTGGCGTGACCAGGCATTTTTCCGAAGTGCTAGAGGGAGAATGCTGTGTGCTGCCACGGGATCAGAAGTCACCTGCGAGGGGTGTGTTCTAGGGAATCAGAAGTTGTTTGCTTATGCTGGACTGATGTTTCCATGACTCTTGTTTTCTGCTGCAACTTAACTTTTGCTGTCATCCACTTCTCTTTCACATAAGTTCAATGCTGTGTAGCCGACACTTGGCTTCATTGATCCAAAACCTTCACAGAAGCTGTTTTAGTCACTTAACGTGTAACAAAAAGTAATGATAGAACATGGGTTGTCTTCTTGCTCTTGCCCATCCTTTGAAAACAGGATCTAGCTCAGGCTGTAGTCTGTTACTACTTGTTTTATGTTTTGTTTTTTTTTATGGAGGTCCCCAAATGCCTATTAATCTTAATATCGCCTGCCTTGGAAGGCTACATCCTAAAAAGAATTAATATTTTTAGGGACAAGAAAGTTACTGGATGACTTAGGAGGCCCATAGAGACATTTTAGTTTGGACAACAAAATAAATTTCTTGGCACGAGAAGTCCAGTTTGAAATGGTGAAGCATTATTTATTATTGACAGATCTCAGTTTCTTCTTCCTTTGTGGGCATGCCTGAAGATTGACGCTTGGTGCTGATGCTTTGTGATTTAGGGAATCCCTAACTCACAGAGTGAGTGTGCTCATCATGGTCTCTCTGTGACTGGTGTGTAAGGAACTGATGCCCGTGTACAGCGGTAACTGTAATTATCAGCATTAAATGGGCAGTTATCAATATTAAGGGCTTCAGCTGAGCACGTGCTTTAATACTAACAGATTTTTCCCTTCAAATGTGTTTATCTCTTACCTCTATTGCTAAACTGATAGCAAGGTCAGTTTCTTTACCTTGTCTCATTCCCTTACCTGAAAATATGTCTACTTGTGAACTTTGTGACTTTTGGTGACTCAGTGCACAAAAGGAGCACACTTTTTGTTGTCACAGTCTGATAGTGTGGGCTATCTGCTGTGACAATGAGGCGATTTACATATTTTTTAAAGCTTGCCATTTCATGGATATCACTAAACATTTTCAGAAGGCCTCTGCCATTTTCTCTTGTTCTGTAGTCCTTGCCCCCTACCCTACCTCTACCCTGGCCTAGTGGAGAATGATTATTTTATTCTTGGTTTCCTTCCATGCAAAACAGCATCTTTCAGTGGACACAGAGAACACTCTATGTTTTCTTCATGGCAGAGCATGTAGATGATGATTAGCATTAGGTTCAATGGGGCTTTGATTATAGCTTGGTCCTCATAAAATGTACAAATGATAGTTACAAATAGGTGCATTTGGGTTTTTGTGATGTTTCAAAAAATATATAGCTATATATGTTGTGCAACTCTTTTTTTAAAAAAGTGACAGACATTCTTTTTTCTAATTACTTTTTAAAAAATACTTAATTTATTTTTTAGAGAGAGGGGAAGGGAGAGAGAAAGAGAAGGAGAGAAGCATCAATGTGTGGTTGCTTCTGTCCTGCCCCCTACTGGGGATTTGGCCTGCAGCCCAGGCATGTACCCTGACTGGGAATCGATCTAGCAGCCCTTTGGTTTGCAGGCCAGCACTCAATCCATGGAGCCACATCAGCCAGGGCTGTTGTGCAACTCTTTAAGAATTCAATTATATAAGCAGTAATCAGCTAATTGCTTAGGGTTTCTATATATAACCTGTTTGGGGCTGCTATATCCAATATTGTGACTAAGTTGAGGTAATTAACTAAATAGTGATAACTGCATTTTTCCAAGTGATTTTTAAGTTGCAATATTTCCCCTGTAACTTTAATAAATGGATATTTGTCCAGTAAAGCATGCTTTAGGTAGATCCATGTTGTTGTTATAGACCTTCATGAAGCCTAGAGAGAGCCTTCCTGATAGGTCAGCTACTGCTGCCTCTCTAGCATAGCAGCAAAATGAATTTCATCTGTAAGTGATGTTTTCAAAATGATGGTTCTTAATTGAGCACAGTTATCCATCAAAGATAAAAAATTGATCATGTAATGACTCTCTTACTTTCTGATACATCTAAAAATATATGGGTGCCAATGGCATTACTATTATTCTGGTAGAAGTAGTAGGTTAGACGCTGTAAGTGCATAAGGAGAGAGAGATGCTTATAACTCCCAGTCCCAAATATTAGTGCTCTGTGTAAAATGCACATTTATTATCTTCTTGACATAAACTAAAAGAAGCATCAGAGTAATGACAAGTCCTTACACATATCATGGTTATAAAATGTTTCTAAGATTGTGAAGGGTACAAATGGCACAGCCTGTCCCTACCTATTACTTGCAAACCCAGTTCTAAGAAATGACTTATGGTTATTATTGGTTAGGAGGATCAAAATTGGATATGACATCTTTATTTTAATGGGAGACATTAAATCTCTTTAAGACTTAAACACAGCTATAAATGTTTTTGACGCTGTAATAGAAAAAGAAATTTAAAATGCTGAAAGATGATTTTAAGTAAATATTTAATATTTTTAACTGTGCTATGCAAAAGTGTTGGCTATATACAGATTAAATATTTCACTTTTTGTTTTGGAAAAAAGAAAGTTTTTCTCTTTTATACAATTCATAGCATCTACTTTAAAATGTTTTTTGAGATTGAACTTTAGAAATCTATTAAGCAATATGTGAAATTGTAAATTGTATTTTGATATTGTTTACAAATGTATTACTGTATTTCTACTTATAGATGTACACGTCTTCATGTATTGATCAAAAGTAAATTACTTGTAAAGCTACAATAATTTTATATTTCATATACTTAAAATGACTCCTTAAAATAAAAATCTTTTCACTAAAAATGTGATGAATGTTTTTATCATAAAAATCAAATAAATATTTGAGGTTTTAATTATTAGACCTTTTAGTTTTGCTTAAATAAATGAGGGGAATAATACATGTGATTTTTCAGGCCTTTATGTTTTTAACATATCTTTGGTATATTTTTTTCTGAGCTTATTTTGTACAAGGTATAACTTCCAAAGTCTTTTAAAATCCTCCAATTGTTGCTTTGATTCTGGGGAAATACATGAGATATGCACTGTCATGATATTTTAGGATAAACTGGTCATAGGCTCACTCTGTCATAAGATGGAGGTTTAGCCAGGGTGACATTTTCCCCTTTGTTCAACCAGTTTTAAGGCAGTAGTTTCCAAACAATAGTGTGGGTGACAGAAGATATATCAGCCCAGAGCTCTTAGGTAGTTTTGTATACCTTTGGATTCGTTATCTCTGTGATTTAGTTCAAAGGCCCTATCAGAGCTGCTACAAATATGTCTCCGTACAAATATCATGCTATACCATGTGTTTGGGGTGGGGTCCTGGAGTCTGCATTTTGACACATCCTCCAGATGATTCCAGTGGAAGTAAACTATGGACCTTCACTCTGTGGTTTCTGATGGTCCTGGCCTAGCATTAGAGTGGAATTATAGTTGTGACTTCCAGAACTGTAAACAAAGACCTAAGAGATATCTCTGATACAGTTAGATAAGTGGAAAAATGGGTGTAAAGTAGTATGGGCAAAAGCTGTATATGACTATGATTTATTTTAATTTTACTAAGTGGGTGATTTTCTAAATGTAATTTGGTATTCCAGAAGAATTTCTCTTAGAGAAATAGAGTTCCCAGAGATTTTCACCAATAATACATCTAATAAGAGGTTAATATTGAAAATTTATAAAGAACTCATATAACTCAACACCAAAAAACCCCCAAAGAATCTAATTTAAAAAATGGGCAGAGGACCAGAATAGATACTTCTCCAAAGAGGACATACAGATGACCAATAGACATGAAAAGATGCTCAACATCATTATCTTCAGAGAGATGCAAATTAAAGCCAAAATGAGATATCACTTTGCACCCATCAGAATGGCTATCATTAATAAATCAATAAACAAGTGGTGGTGAGGATGTGGAGTAAAGGGAACCTCATGCATTGTTGGTGGGAATGCAGACTGGTGCAGCCACTGTGGAAAACAATATGGAATTTCCTCAAATAGTTAAAAATGGAATTGCCTTATAACCCAGTGATTCCACTTTTGGGGAGGTATCTGAAGAACTCCAAAACACTAATTTAAAAGAATATATGCACCCCTATGTTTATTGCAGTGTTACTTACAATTACCAAGATACAGAAGCAACTGAAGTGTCTGTCAGTAAGATAGGGGATAAAAATGTGGTGGTACCTATATACAATGGAATATTACTCAACCATAAAAAGAATAAAATCTTACTATTTGTGAAAGCAAGGATGGACCTAGAGAGTATTACATTAAGTGAAATAAGTCAGAGAAAGACAAGTACCATATGACTTCACTTGTGAAATCTAAAGAACAAAATAAACAAACAAAATTGAAACAGAATCATAGACACAGAGAACATTCTGATAGCTTAGGGGTTAGCCTAAAGGAAGGGATTAGAGGAATGGGTGAAATGTGAAGAGATTAAGAAGTATAAATTCACAGATGCAAAATAGTCATGAGGATGTAAAGTACAGCATAGGGAATATAATCAATAATTTTGTAGTAAATATGCATGGTGCCAGGTGGGTACTGGAAATGTTGGGATGGAGCATTTTGTAGACCATATGATTGTCTAACCACTATACTGTGTACCTGAAACTAATGCAAAATAATATTGAATGTGATCTGTAATTGAAAAATAAAATTAAAAAAGAAAGAAATAGACTTCCTAGTTGGCACACTATGGATTAATCCATGTGATAGTTTTGCTTCAGTTTACATTCCATGTTTGATGCTTAATGTTGATATAATAAATATTGGCTATTTATTTTGTCCTTATGGAATATATGTTTTATCTTCTAGTTTTGTAGATGTAGGTTTCTAAAGAACATTTTTATCTTGAGAAGAATGGAATTGACATGCATAATGAGAAGACTGACTTCTCTCAGTCGAAGTAACTAAAGTGGGTGCTGTGGTTTTGACTAGGGAAAGGCTAGGTTTGTAAAAATTCTTCTTGAATTCTCCTTGTGTAGATGTTTTCTTAGCAAGGTCCCTTTATGTAGGGGTAGAGCGCCAAACATGATTTTTAAAATTACCTTATGTGTCATCTAAAGTATATGGGAGAAATAATGTTTATGAATAAAAATATTATAGATCCAATGAATTAATTTAGCATTGAGAAAATGGTTTCTCGAAAAGTTAGAATTCCTACCCCCTTATTGTTCAGATAGGTTATTATAAAAACAGCATAATTTGTTTTAATTTTAATTTTAATAGCTTTCCAGTGGAAAGTAAACAAATATAAAAGTGAAATAAATCAAAGACTTTGTTCTGCAAAAAAGATAACTTTTTCTTCTGAACTGGAAAAAATGAGAAAATAAAATCCTGCACATTTAAGGAATGGTGGAACAACCATGGCATACTTCAACATTGGGAGAAGGGCGACGGGAACATTGTAGCTGTCTTCCTCCAGTGTTCTTCCCTCCTCTCCACTTCTTTCCCTCCTAGTTTTTTTGATTCTACTCAACCTCCCTCTGTGGGGTCCCTCAGCCCTCAGCCCTGGGTCCCTGTCCATGCCCCCTACCCTGAATAGGTGACTCATCCATGCCCATGGTTTTAAACATCTTCATATTTTCAATGCCTAAATATTTATCTCCCGTTTGGATCTCTCTTCTGAGCTCTATACTTACATGTTCAATTACTTTCTTGACATCTCCGCTGGGTGTGTCAAAACTTTAACACCTCTGGGATTAAATGTTGGACTTTTATTTTTTAAAAATATATTTTATTGATTATGTGATTACAGTTGTTCCATTACTTCCCCCTTCACTCCCCTCCATCCTGCACACCCTCTCCCATCCATATCCCCCCCCTTTAGTCATGTCCATGTGTCATAAGTTCTTTAGCTTCTACATTTCCCATACTATTCTTGCCCTTCCCCTATTTTCAACCTACAATCTATGCTACTTATTCTCCCTACCTTTTCCCCCTCTCTCCTCCTCCCTCTCCCCTGTTGCTAACCCTCCATGTGATCTCCATTTCTGTGGTTCTGTTCCTGTTCTAGTTGTTTGCTTAGTTTCTTTTGGTTTTGCTTTAGGTGTGATTGTTAATAATTGTGAATTTGCTGTCCTTTTACTATACATGTTTTTTCTTTATCTTCTTTTCTTAGATAAGTCCCTTTAACATTTCATAAAATAAGGGCTTGTTGATGATGAACTCCTTTAACTTGACCTTATCTGAGAAGCACTTTATCTGCCCTTCCATTCTAAATGAAAGCTTTGCTGGATAGAGTAATCTGGGATGGAGGTCCTTGTCTTTCACGACTTGGAATATTTCTTTCCAGCCCCTTCTTGCCTGTAAGGTCTCTTTTGAGAAATCAGCTGACAGTCTGATGGGAACTCCTTTGTAGGTTACTGTCCCCGTATCTCTTGCTGCTTCTAGGATTCTCTCCTTCATTTTAATCTTGGGTAATGTAATTATGATGTGCCTTGGTGTGTTTCTTCTTGGGTTCAACTTCTTTGGGGCTCTCTGAGCTTCCTGGACTTCCTGGAAGTCTATTTCCTTAGCCAGAATGGGGAAGTTCTCCTTTATTATTTGTTCAAATACGTGTTCAATCCGTTGCTTTTCCTCTTCTCCTTCTGGTACCCCTATAATTCAGATGTTGGAACGTTTAAAGATGTCCCAGAGGTTTCTAAGCTTCTCTTCATTTTTTTGAATTCTTATTTTTTCATTCTTTCCTGTTTGGTTGCTTTTTTCTTCCTTCTGGTCCACTCTATTGTTTTGAGTCCCAGTTTCCCTCCCATCACTATTGGTTCTCCATGCATCTTCCTTCATCTCTTTTATGGTAACCTGCATTTTTTCATGTAATTTGTGCCTAAAATCAACCAATTCTGTGAGTTTCCTGATCACCAGTGTTTTGAACTGTGCATCTGACAGATTGGCTATCTCTTGGTCACTCAAAAGGATGAGCCCTGGGACATTGATCTGTTCTTCTGTTTGAGACATCTCTCTCTCTCTCTCTCCCTTTTTTTTCCCCCCCGGCCTGGTTGCTCCTGTTATGGTGAGGGGAGGAGCCTTAGGTGTTCACCGGGGCTGGGCACCCCAGTTGCTAGATTGTGACGTTGTATGTGAGGGCAGGGGGTGGGAGGGAACAATGGTGGTAGCTCCATTCTCCTGGAACCTCAGTCCCTTCCCTGGGATCCTGGGCTGCGTGCTCTGCCCTGGTCCACAATTGCCGCCTCACTGGGTCTGTCAGCTGCCTCTCGCATACCCAGGGTCCACCAGCTGTGATCTTGCGCACCCTGGATGCCTTATGCGCTCCCAGTTGCCTTATGCGCCCACTGCTCTCTGCGTGCTGCGACCCGCGCTGCAACCCGCATGCCCAGCTGCTCCTCTCCGTTGCTCCTACCGGTCTGGATGAACGGGTCTACTTCAACTTCTTGGCTGTCCAACTTCCATTCAGATAAATTCTCTGTCAGTTCTGGGTGTTATTCTGCCTCTCAATTGTTGTTGTCCTAATCTTGGTTGTGCGTGGAGGTACACCTATGCATTCACCTATGCCTCCATCTTGCCGGAAGTCTGAGATTACTTTCAAATGTTGGACTTTTCTTAAAAGCCTTATATCCTCAATTTTTTTTCTGACAGGAAGTGACATCATAAATCACCTCATTGATGCTTCACCTACTGTGTCTAATTCAGCAGCAAGTCCTTTTTATTGTCTCCCTAAAAATGTCTCCCAACTATATCCACTTCTTTCCACTGTCATTTGTGTGCTTCACACCTCACTTCTCACCAGGGCTGCTGCCACAGGCTCTGCATTGCTCTCCCTTCTTTCATTCCCGCCCTCCTCCAATTTATATTTACATGGTAATGAGAGTGCTCTACAGATGTTTATTGAAGGACATGAGTGTTCAGCTTTCTTTAAAATGAAAATGCCTGTGTCTCATTTTTTCTTCTCTAGAAGGGTTTGACAGTAAGCTCTAATTGGTCTTTTAGGGAAGGGGCACTAGTTTTAGGATGATTTAGCTTCTATTGTACTAATGGGCTCATAGAGTCTACTGTGAAAGAATTAGGAGGAAGGAGGAGGAAAGAGGAAGAACTTTCACAGGTATGGACTAAAGGCTGTGAAGTGTGTGTGTTGGCAAGGAGGGGAGAGAGATTATCTTTAGAGTCCCACACAGAGGAGGGTTGTGCCTTATTTCCCTGTAGGCACATTGTGGCTAGATGGAGTTTTCAGACACACAGGAACCAAGGCCTTCTCAAGATTCCTGATCTCATTATGGCACAGAGACAGTAAAACTCACAGTGAGGGATGGTGTTTGACCACCCAAGACCCTTGTGGAAGCTTGAGTCATTGACCAGAGCCTGTCAGCTGTCCTGGAACCAGCACTTCCCACCCCCTGCTTGTTTCTGTTGTCAGTGCTTGGTGAGAATTTGTCTGTCAGCAGTCTTGCCTGTTATTGTCCAGGAGTGTCACCCCATCAGCCCAAACCACTGCCTTATTTCAGTGGCTGCTCCCAGGCTCTTTTGTGCAATGAGATAACCTACATAAATACAGCTTAGGAAAGAGAAGTGGTCCCTTGGATATCTGGTGGAGTAGGGGAAAACTTTGCTCTCTACTTGGGAGGTTGAATTGAACTAGTACAAGACCCCTGACTGGGACATGGGCAAATGACCCTTTGTGTTTTTTGTTAATGGAATCACATCACTCTTTTCCAAGCTCCTTACAGTGGCTTCCAAAACCCTGCACACCTCATTTCCATGCTCCTCCTAGCTCTGTGCTCTGTTTACATTGAACTTTCTTTTCGCTTCTGAGCTCTTACCTTTCTCAGAGCGTTTTCACGTGCTATTTTTTTTCTGTCTTGAATACTCTTCCTCCTATTTGAATGATCAGGTCCTTGTCATCTTTCAATTATTAGTTTAAATATGACTTGTTTGCAAAAGCCTTTGTGACCATCTCCAACCCTTATTGTATTGCTTGGTATTTCCACCTAACAAATCATTATTTGTAATTATTTTATTAGTTTTTATTCTGTATTCCCCACTTGAATATCGGCTTCTTGGGAGTAGGAGTGTTTGTGTCTTTCTTACTACCATCTCCCCAGCACAGAGCCTGGGACACATTAAGCACTAAGAAAATAATTATTGATGAGGAACTTCAACAAACATTTGTCATGTCTACTGTGTACACAGTTAGTTGCAGGACCACCTCACCTAATCCTCAGCAACCTCTGAGGTGGGTAATGATTATCCCCATTTTAGAGATGAAGAAACAAGCCCAGAAAAATTGAATAACCTGCTCTAAGGCATGTACATGGTTAGTGGCAGAGACAGAATTTGAATTCCGTTTTGAGTTTAAGTCTGAAATCTCTTCAAAATCGATCCTGTTAATACTTTACCAGAGCAATGTTCTGAGTCACTCAGCTGAAGAATGTTGTGGAGGGGATTAAAACAGGGTGGGAGATTCAGTTAACTGCTCTCCTCAAGCTGAGTAAAGGGAACAGCTCGGCAAGGTCAGGCCAACAAGTCACCTTAAATGGCTAAGTGACAAATTTTAGGTTAGAAACCATATGCTGAAGGATTTCAATGGTTCTTTTGGTTAAAAAATATATAATTGGTGGTAATAATTGTCTGGATTTAAAAAAAATTGCAGCCACTGGTGTAATAATTTTTTTCTAGATTTAAGAAAAAAATTTAAGAAAAGAAAAATTCTGACAATTTTTGTTTTGAGAATGAATACTGCCTTAAGAAACCCTTCAAAGCTTCTGGTTAAAGTGATTTCATAATTTAATTGTTTTGACTTGGGCTGTGGGTATTTTGTTTCTGGAGTCATTATTGGTTAGCTTATGGTTCAGAAAACTATTAAGCAACAATTGCTGTGTTCTTTAATTTTTTTTTAATAGTGTGAAGCAAATTTTAAAAAGTAGCAGCTTGTTATCAAATACTCTGTGTGTCATTTACTGTTTGAAAGTATCATTAGCATTTGATGTTTCATGGACCACGGAATCTCATCATTAAACATTTTTAAGCCTTTAGAGTTCTTAGGACCATTGAGTTCTGAGAAATGAATTGGGAAGTGATACTCCCTGAGAAGGCCCATTTCTCGACAAAACTAATATATATTCTGAAAGGGTGAGTTTATAGAGGTGATTGTAAATTCTCTGGATATATCCCTCCTCAGCTCTTTTCTATAAATAGGTGTGGTCGGTTTTAACATATTAACTTGTGAGTTGATGAATAGGGAATATTTGTGAGGCTTCCCTCAATATTAAACCCACAATCATCTTATTTGTAACTGTAGAATTTAAAGATCGGGTTCAATCATGTTCCTTGCCAGAGAATCAAATACTCATTGTAATCGTGACATGGTTTTGAATTCCTATTTAAATGACGTCTAGAGAAATTCTGAAGTAAGAAGTTGCACTGACTGAAATAGAGATACGTGACATTTTCAAGGGCGGTTATTCCAAAATTCTGCAAAGTGTGTCTTTGGTCTCTTTTTTGACTTTTTTTGATAAAAATTGTTAATCACCTTGGTTTAATCTTTTTTATTTTGGTTTAATTTTTTAAAATAAATTAATTAGCTTCCAGAAAGTTTCCTCCAGGTGACCTAATTCACTGGTTAGAAGGAGACACCCCAACTCCCAACTACCTTGTCATGCAATATGACAGAAGTGAATTCCCTAGGCAATTAAAAAAAAATCTACCTTGGTAGCATTGCCTGTCCTGGCTGCTACCTCGTCTATCAGAACCTGAATGCAAGCTAGGTATTTTTTATATTCTTATGTCTGTTCTGACTGGTCCAGTCTCATTTTGAGCTCATCTGTGATCCCATTGAGAATAGCCCCTTCACAGCTAAAATGTCTTTGGTACCCAGATAGCTTCTCCTAGAATCTTGAGGATTATCTCATGTGGTCTTGGTGAGTATTCAGAGCAAATAACTAATTCTACAAAACCAACTAAGGTTGCTCTAGGCTTGAGCGGCAGAGAAATGACTGAACACTGAAGTGCTCAGAGGTGATTATGGTTAATATCCTGTGAAAGTTACAGATGGCTTCATACCAAGCATAAAATTAAATAGGTGAATTAAAAATTTTAAAGCCTCATTCTGACTTCAAAACTTTTAAATCAGTTTTAAGCAAGCAGTTAATTTTGAACTTATTTGTCCTTTGCTTGAATACATAAAACAAGTTTAGCTTCTTTGCATTTAGTAATTAACATTATGTGGATAATATGGATTCATATGTTGCTGTTTCAACAGCTGTCACTTGAAATAATTTCTCTTCTCTGATGTTTTTCACATTTAAGTAATTTCCCAACCCTTTTGAGGCTTTGTACTTATAGAACATTTTCCTTTTATTTATTATACATTAGGTCTATAATCACCTGATGTTACTTGAGAGAATTATTAGCTATAGTTAAATGACATTTATTAGAAAGAAGAGTTTTCAAAGTTGGAATTGTAATATTTTTCCTATAATTATAACATACAACTGTTTCCTTATAGACTGTACTTGTCAATTTAGGTCCAGGGTCTATATGAATGAGTTCTTGTGATGGTATGAGGTAGAGCTGCCTGTAAGAGAAGCAGCTGAATCACAAATCAACACTATCGATTCCAAATGTTTTCTCTGAGCTTTATAACTGCTCATAGTATAATAGAGGCTCACAGAGAACAGCAGAGATGTAAAAGTCAGTGGAAAAGTGAATCAGTGGCTTCTAGAGAACTTCCCTTTCCTAGACCTGAAAGGCTCTGCTTCATTAATCTTATTTTGAATGTCCAAATTTTTCATGTTGCTTTAATAAGGATCTCGTAATCTCTGGAGCTTAGTAATTGGTTTCAGGAATAGCATGGACAATTAGATGATAAATGTTGGACATTAAACTATTGTTAAATCTCTTAACATAGCTGATCCGTGGCTCATTTTTGCACTACTGTTTATTTTCTCTGCCTACAGTATTTTATTAGGTGTGGCAAGTTTCTCCTAGTTGGAACCAATTATCCCAACCAAATTCTGGACTTGGATTTCAGCAGCCTGTGAGAGACCATGTCTCCAGATTGACGATCACAGGAGTCTCTCTTTATGTACCTCATTTTCTGCAGATCTGGAGGATTATGTGTCATCTCTTTGAGAGCACAACTAATTTCCACTTCAAGCAGCAGTCACAGTTGCTCAAAGAGTGTGTCTCTCCTGATTGATGATCTGGGACTCTCATTGTCCCTGGGCCACTCTAGGCTGAATTTTATAAAGATCATCTTATTAGTCAGAATTCAGTTATGGAGAACAGAATCTGCTGCAGCTGTTTTAAGCAGAAAGTGATGTATTATGTATAGATTATTACATAGGTCCCAGAATTGTCCAAAGGACTCAAGAGATGACTCTAAGTTGAGGAGGCAGGCCCACCAGGATGAATTCCCAAGGTCTCACTGTCCATTTCAGTTACCATGGTCAGAAAGCTGCTTCTGCTGAATTAGTACAGACTCTGAGACCAATACTTCTTCTCTGTCTGCACCAGCACAAATGATGCTACATGCCCTGCCTCTCTCCCAATTAACTCCGTTCTGAATTCAAGTCTTGAGTGCATGTGATTGGCAGAACCTAAATCGTATCCAGAACCCCTAGCTACCAGGAAACTTGGAGGAGGGGGGAAATTTATGGCCACTATAGTATCAGAAGGAATACACAAGGAAATTGGAATCCATGTTGAGCATGGCAGTCCACAATATTTGCTACTAAAATAGTCTACATTTAAGTCAGACAAACCAACTTCCCTAATTCATAAAAATTCATCCTGCCTTTTTTGGCATGCTGCATAGTAATCAGCTAGACAGACATGTTTATTTGGATCAGTAAACCATTCTTTCCTTTATCAATGCTGCCATGCTTCTACTTTTAAATAAAATCAGTAGTTTAATCAATAAGAAATAGCTAACATCTTTTATTGAGGCTTATGTGTATGTTTGTCAAATATTGAACATAAGATGAAACAGTACCACCCAAGCTGACCCCATTGCCTTCAGACAAAATCATTGACATTAGAGAATTTTATTCTCAAGGACATGATGTAAAGGTGAGAATCGTAGGTTAGGCATTTAGTTGCGTGGTGTGAGGCAGCTTGCTGGTCCACTCCTTTCTCTGCATTTCTCTTTGGTGATATGGTGTGCATCAGGGCTGCTTTTAGTTTGGGACTCCGTGAGTGGACAACCGTACACTGTGTTTTTGTTTCATTTATACTTACTTACCTGACTAGGGAATTGAAATGCTCTAATTCTCTTACTTTTCCTTTTTAAAAAATCCTTTCTTCCTATACAAGTGGTGGTTCACTTGAAATGATTTTATTTGGCTTGCTTCATTATTATAGAATATCTTAGTGCAAAGGATATAGCCAAATTACATTAGGGAACTAGTAGGCTATTAATTGGTCTAAATGAGTAAATGGCTTTTTTGCTTCCCTCTGGTCCATGCTGCTAAAGCATCTTCTCAATGAATTACATATTTACTTTCCAAATTGGATTTTACAAGCAATGCTAAATGGTAGTGATATTTTCCTTTATTTGTGCTAAGAACTGATCTAAGTGAATGCGTAATTTTCCTTTAATTATTTCAGTCATTAACTCTTAATTAGTACAACTCCATCCCTGATAATTTGGTTGCTGGGGCACTAGTTCAGCCATTCTCATAATAGGTATTTTCACTTTTGTTTTAAAAATTATAGATAATTAATGTTTATAGATTTTAACAATATAAAATCTGGGTAGTAAAACTGTGGGCGACTTGTGTATTTTTTCTTCCTTGCTTTCTTCCTTGTGCCTTTATCTATTTTCCAGCTCCTTTACCATGATTGTATATTATTTCTATACTCAGCAAGGAACCTCATTCAAAATGAAAACAGTGGGTATATAAAAATGTAGGCATGAAGGAGATAGTAAAATTGATAATGTTTATGAAAAAGATTGACTAGACAATTTTATACGACTAACATTGTCCTCTAAAATCTTTGATTTAAATTTAATTTTTTTTTCACTTTCTATTTAGTCCCTTAAACGTTGAAAAACAAATTTTTTAAATATATTTTATTGATTATGCTATTACAGTTGTGCCATTACCCCCCACCCCCCTTCATTCACCTCCACCCTGCACACCCTCTCCCACACACATTCCCTCCCTTTAGTTCATGTCCATGGGCCATAAGTTCTTTAGCTTGTACATTTCCCATACTATTCTTTCCCTCCCCATGTCTATTTTCGACCTACCATCTATGCTACTTATTCTCCATACCTTTTCCCCCTCTCTCCTCCTCCCACTCCCCTGTTGCTAACCCTCTATGTGATCTCCATTTCTGTGGCTCTGCTCCTGTTCTAGTTGTTTGCTTAGTTTCTTTTTGTTTTTGTTTTTTTTTTAGGTGTGGTTGTTAATAATTGTGAGTTTGCTGTCATTTAACTATACATTTTTTATCTTCTTGTTCTTATATAAGTCCCTTTAACATTTCATATAATAAGGGCTTGGTGATGATGAACTCCTTTAACTTGACCTTATCTGGGAAGCGCTTTATCTGCCCTTCCATTCTAAATGAAAGCTTTGCTGGATAGAGCAATCTTGGATGTAGGTCTTTGCCTTTCATGACTTGGAATACTTCTTTCCAGCCCCTTCTGGCCTGTAAGGTCTCTTTTGAGAAATCAGCTGACAGTCTGATGGGAACTCCTTTGTAGGTTACTGTCTCCTTATCTCTTGCTGCTTCTAGGATTCTCTCCTTCATTTTAATCTTGGGTAATGTAATTATGATGTGCTTTGGTGTGTTCCTTCTTGGGTCCAACTTCTTAGGGACTCTCTGAGCTTCCTGGACTTCCTGGACATCTATTTCCTTAGCCAGAATGGGGAAGTTCTCCTTTATTATTTGTTCAAATAACTTTTCCATTTGTTGCTTTTCCTCTTCTCCTTCTGGTACCCCTATAATTTGGATGTTGGATTGTTTAAAGATATCCTGGAAGTTCCTAAGCCTCTCCTCATTTTTTTGAATTCTTATTTCTTCATTCTTTTTTGACTGTATGTTTTTTTCTTCCTTCTGGTCCACTCCATTGATGTGAGACCCAGCTTTCATTCCATCACTATTGGTTGCCTGTGTATTTTTCTTCATTTCACTTATTGTAGCCTTCATTTTTCATGTAATTTGTGACCAAAATCAACCAGTTCTGTGAGCATCCTGATTACCAGTGCTTTGAACTGTGCATCTGATAGGTTGGCTACCTCTTGGTCACTTAAAAGTACTGGCTCTGGGGCTTTTAATTCTGTTTGAGCCATCTTCCCATCCCCCCCCCCCCCCCCCCCATGGTCTGGTTGCGCCTGTTTTGTATGAGGAGAGGAGCCTTAGGTGTTCACCAGGGCAGGGCACCCCAGTCTCTGGGTTGTGACGCTGTATGTGGGGGTGGGGTCCAAGAGGGAACAATGGCGCTTGGTCCACTCTCTGTCAGACCTCAATCCCTTCTGCCGCTTCCCCTGAGCAACCTGGGCCCCTCTGGTGCTAATTCTCCCATGTGGGTGGGCTTGTGCACCCCGTGGAACTTTCTAAGGACCTCTCCTGTGAGGCTGGGAGTCTCTCCCTGTGCCTCAACCCCCACAGGTGTTTCCAATCAGTGTCCTGAGGCTCTATTTCCCAGCACTGTGATCCTGGGTTGTGTGCAGTGCCTTGCTTCACAATCAACACCTCACTGGGTCTGCCAGTTGCCACCCCTCAGCTGGGGTCTGCCAGCTGTGGCTTGCGTGCTCAGAGTCCACCCACTGTGGTCTTGCACACCCTGGATGCCTTATGCGCCCAGCCCCAATGCTCTCTGCTCTCCACACCACGACCCATGCCCGGCTGTCTGACTCCACCCCTCCTACTGGTCTGGATGAATGTGTTTATTTTAACTTCTGGGTTGTCCGACTTCCATACAGTTCAATTTTCTGTCAGTTCTGGTTGTTATTCTGTTTCTAAATTCTTGTTGTCCCTATTTTGGTTGTGTGAGGAGGCACAGTGTGTCTACCTATGTCTCCATCTTGGCCGGAAGTCGAAAAATTTTTTTGAAAGCAAATGAATTGTATCTGCTAGAAACTGTGGAGGAAACTAAATTGAAATATAGCAATGTTCTAGGTGACATTTTAATGTTGATGAGCTTTCTGTTTTAATTTTTCTGTCTGCTTCCTATAATGTGACAAAAATGGAGAAGACTAGTTTACTGAAAATTCAGTCTCAAATAACTTCTATCAAAAGTTTAAGGTAGGTGCATGTAAATTAAATACATTATTTCGAAAATACTATTAGACATTTTAAAATGATTCAGTATAACAAACAAAATTTTTTATGCTAACTTAAATTTTATGTTTCCCAATGAACAGTTTGAATTTAGACACATAGAGACATCACCCTGCACATAGTACAGTCTAGTAAAAGAAAAAAAATGAATTTCATTAATAACTTTATTAATTTATACTCCACTCATTTCATGCTCCAAAGAGATTTCACCTGGAAGGACTTTAAGCATTCTCTTTTTTGTTTCTAGGCTTATCAGATACTATTCTCACCAGTGTGATGATATGCTCCATAGTGATCATTGTAACTTTCTCAGTATTCTACATTTTAAAAAATTTATGTACAATACTTAAATTTCAAAATTGTTTGGCATATAAGGATTATTCAAAGATTCTATTAGAAATTTTTGGATAATATTGGTCATATGTATTAATTAGTAAGTGTATATTAATTTTAGATATTGCTTTATTGAGGAAAAAAGAAAATGCTATTACTCATTATTTATAAGTAATAAGCATATTTAATATATATTTAATAAATACAATAACTATTATTAATATATTAATAAAAGATTCAGATTCTGAAAGTATTATGAAGGGGGAAATCATTTGAAATTTTAATACCCAAAGATAAACATTGTTAATATTTTGGTGTGTATATTTGTATATTTTAACAAATTGTGAACATACTCTATATATTGCTTTATGTCTTGATTTTTTTCATTTAACAATATAGAAGGTGTTTCTGATGTCATAAATGTTCTAGAATATGATTTTAGTGATTAAATATTATTCCCTGTGTATACATTGAGTATTTGGGTTTTTAAAATAGCTTGCTGATATGAATAACATGGTGATAGAGTTTTCTTTTTTATTATTAAAAATATACAAAATCCCTTAAAGACATACACCCACCAATTTAACAGACATACAAAAACCCCACCAATTTATTATCATAAGAATATGATGCTTAAATTATTTATTTTATCTAAAAATCTTAAAGTGTAAAACAGAAAGCTTGAATTTTTTTATATTTAGTTTTATAAATTTATAGATTGTAAGTAATGAGATTTGTTGTAAAAGAGAACTGATTTTGTCCTGGCTGGTGTAGCTCAGTGGATTGAGTGTGGGCTGTGAACCAAAGGGTTGCTGGTACAATTTCCAGTCAGGGCACATGTCTGGGTTGCGAGTCAGGTTCCCAGTAGGGGTGCGTGAGAGACAACCACACATTGATGTTTCTCTCTCTTCCTTTCTCCCCTTCCCCTCTATCTAAAAATAAATAAATAAAATATTAAAAAAAATAAAAGAGAACTGATTTAAAGGTATATCAGAGAAATTACAAGGGAGCTAATTGGGAAGAATAAAGTGGGAAGCAGATTTCTCAGATGATTCTTAGTGATCCCCCTCATTGGTGTTTCTCCCATTGTCTAGTCTTCTCAGCCTTGAGTGTGGGCTGCACCTAATGACTTAGTTCTAGACAACAGTTTATGAAAAAGGTGATTGGCTGTTACTTCTGTGACTAAGTTACAAATTATTGTGACTTCCATCTTGCAAAGAGATCCTCTCTGTTGTCTTCTTGGTTTGTATGTTTTGATGAAGCAAGCTGCTATGTGGGAGAAGTTCACATGGCAAGGAAATGAGAGGAACCTATGACCAACCGCTGGCAAAGATTTGAAGTCTTTAGTGCAACAGCCTGTGAGGAACTGAATATTTCCAACAACCACTGGGTGAGCTTGGGAGGCTGATCCTTCCCCTGTCGAACTTCCAGTGAGACTGTAGATTCTGGACCAGTCTCTTGACTGAGAGATCATGAAGCAAAGGATCCAGATACACTGTGCCCATGGTCCAGGGAAACCATGAAATAAGTAATGTGCATTGTTGTTATGCTGCTAAGTTTTGGGGCAAATTCTTATGCAGCAATAGAAAGTAATACAGATTTGACTAGGAAGAGGGGCAAGAAGGAATTCAAAGACCACAGAAAAGAGGCTTATACTAAAGCTCATGGAAAACATATCAACTTTTACTTTTTTAGGTATCTTTTGCTAAGTGGATAATAGTGAATGTATTTTATTTTTAAAATTATTTTTATTTTTAATGTGTTTGATAAATAACACTTTCTATAGAAAAGTTAGAAAATATAGAAAAGTTCAAAGAAAAAAATAGAAATCACACAATTTTATCTGAATATAACACATTTTTCAGTACCCTGTCTCCACAAAATCAGGATTATACACTAACAGTGTTTGCTACCTTAGCTTCTAACCCAAATATGTCTTACATTTTCCATTTCATATTCTTCCACATATCTTTTAAATGGTTGCATAGTTTCCCATTGTACATGACAATTTATTTAATCAGACTTCTATTATTTGCCACTTAATGCTATATTTTAATACATGAAATTTGGATTATCCCAGAAAATCAATGTTACATGGATGACATTTGTGGGATTCCTTTTCATGCTTTGCTTTATCTCAGAGATCTAAGTGATAAATTTTCAGAGCTAAAGGAGGACATAATTTTTAAAGGCAGGTTCCCAGGCTAACAGTACATTATTTTCCAGAAAAAACCTCACTCGGGGCATTTCTTGTCACTGTTAAATGAAAGGGCTTAGATAATTGAACTAAGTGATTAACTAATGGAAATAAGCTTGGGAAAGTGTTGACCATCTATGACCTCATTTAAACAAAGTCTTGGACTCCAGAGGGAAAGTAAGTCATCTTGTGAAATGTAGCTAATGTAAAGAAATTGAGAAATTTTACAATAAAATACCTGCCTCTGTTGGCCTCAGTAGAGCTTGAAGGATAAGGAGCTGACCTGTGTCACTGGAAGAGGGATCCCACTGTGAGCACTAGAACCAGCAGGGCCCCAGGCTGTGACCATGGTTTTCAAATTTGATAGAGAAGTAGAGACATAAACACATATCAGAACTCTCCAAATAACCATCCTCCCAAATGTTTCATACTGTACTTTATTGGCTTTTGGCAAGTATTTTTTTTAACTTCAAGCTGGAAGTAAAATTGACAGTAACTCAAAAAATGCTAAATTCAGCTTTTTTTTGTTGCTTGTCTCCAAATGTATTTCATTAATCATAAAAAAGGAATAAATAAAATATGGATAGTCGTGTGTCTAATGAAGCATTTTGCTCTGGAATATAGATGATATATTACTGCCTCCAATCCTAAGATTCTGTGATTTTATGATTTCATTAGTAAGAGTGATTAGAAAATTATTGGGTGACTTTTAACGCTGGAGTTAATGACATTCATTCTTTTCTGACCACACCTCAATTCTAATGAAATCTCTTTTTCTATATGTACTTTCTAGTGAGTTGTGTGTCTCCACAATTGGCTATATTTACTCTTTCAGACAGAATAATGGAGTTTGAAGGATCTTAAGGTACTTTTCTCAGATGTAAAGTTTTTAAGCCAGAGTTTTGCTCTTGCTCTGAAAACTTTGAGATGATAGCTTTATTTAAATAGTGGCTTAGATATATTGATTATGAAACTTTTGGGTTTCTTCCTAGGAAAGGTACTAAGTGAAAATGTTTTTGAATTGCTATATTTGTATCTAGGAGAAGATTCTGTGGTTTTGGAGGAGTGTCTGACCTCTGCTTGCATCAGACTTCCCATGATGCTTTGTGTAAAGAGAAGCTGACTTTGCATTTCTACTTGGAACTGAGATTGACAAAAATCTGTGTGTACATGTTTCAAAAAAGATTTTTCAAGGTGAAAAACAAAGCCCAAACATTTGAAGATGGTAAAAAGTATTACAAAAGGAGAGTTAGATAAAAACCTTCTTTTTCCTTAATTAACCTAGACAAGTTATTAGCTTTATATGAAAAAAAAAAGAGCCAGTTTTGTTTTAAACACAGAAAAATCAAGTTCTTTATTAAGTTACGGGGGTCTCAGCAAGTTAGAGCTTTGACTGAACTTTGATTCTTGCTATAAATAGAATAAGAAAACCACACAGAATTTTCATGTTCTCATAGCTCTGAGGTGGCTTTGCTAAATGACTTCCATTAAAAGAAGTGACTAAAAGTAATACTCTTACAACAAATTTAGTTCTTACCATAGAAATGTGAACAGAGCAATGATTTGAGAACTTGCTTTGCTATAAACTCTACTGCTTTGACAATCCAAACAGGTCTTGAAGTCAGCCTCAATTACCACTAATCCTGTGATGAAGCTACCTCACATGCCAGAACATCACGAGCTCCTTTTTTCCCCTTTATTCCCTTCTGCTAGATCACTTCTCTTTAAATATCCATTTTTTTTACCTTCGAAAACTTATGGAGCACTTGTTATGTAAGGCCTGTATTATACAGTGGTCTACGTGGTATTTCACAGTTCTGCAGGGGACCCTGCTCAGCCTTTTCTCTCTGATGAAGCTGACAACTTGTGACTCTCTTGACAAAAATCATAATGGGTCAATGCTCTGAAAATAGTGGTCTGAGTTCTTGTAGTCAAGACTGATTTTTTAAATGTAAGACTGTTATTTTTGCATGCTTCCATCAACTGAGGAAACCCATAACGACAAAAGCATCCAAGTATTCAGGAACATTTTTAAGTGAATATATTTAAGAAACTCAGATATTACCCAAAGCTCCCAAGTTCCTCAAGATCAGATTAAATTAGGCTAGATCTCTATGTGCAGGGCTGGTAACAGGCAATGTGCTGCTCATGTTTCCTTGAGTTTCCTATATTTTAGTTCCTCAGGCTTCCCTTCGCTCCCACTGTCTTGCTGTTTGGCATGAGCCCTGGGTCAAATCCAGAAGCTCAGTCTCTTAAACATTTTCTATAAAAATTTTAACCTGATTTTATGAATGTGGTAATTTTCCTGAAGATCTGAGAGGTTCCACTGCTCACAAAGTAGCCTTATACCATCTTGCTGGCTGTACCCCTCTCTCTTTTCCGCTCAGAGCCTCTCAAAGCCCAGGCTTCTGCCGTGACCCCTCCCACTGATCATGTGTCTCAGATAATGAGTAGGGTCCTCTCCCTCCATCTGCAGCTCTTCCAGTAGTGTGTCTCTACTGGATCAGCCTGCCTGGCTTCCTCAACCTGTCTGAATGTTCTGTTGTTCATCAGTAAAGCATCTGTGTTTACATCAAATGGGAGTGCATATGTGTTAAGCATATCATTTGTATACTCCATAGACAAGGCTTGCTGTGTGTATATATTCAAGGTCTCCTTATAATAATCACAGTGACCCAGGAACCCCAGAATCTAACAGGTTGAGGGCTACTTCCACAAAAATCTCTCTATTATCAATAAACTATGAAGATATTATCCATTGATTTACCTATATTTTTATTCTTATCTGCATTTGTCTCTTAAGTAAACAATAACCTAAAGTTTATCCCCTTAAAAAACTTGAACATATTTCTATTTACCCAAAATTTGCCCCCACTCAAACTTTAAGCATGTATCTCCTTTATTATATTCCAGATTTTAGTGAACACATTCAGTATATCTCAATATTTTATTAACATTGATCTTTTCTACTTTTGACTTTGACCCTTTCATACTGAAGAATGATTTGTCCTCATGTTTTAGCTTCCATTTCCCTTATATCACCAATGTGGGAACATTAAAGATAATGAATATTTCCTCCTCACTCACCTGCTAATGGTGTATTCCTGATGTCAATACCATTTGTTAATGGTATTGATATTAGAAAAGGAGGCAACTACCCATCTTCTCCTCACTGGATTATTTAAGAGAAAATATTGATATGATATTTTCAAATTTAATTGAGTTTCTTGCAGTAAAGAAAACTTGGAGAAATTGGATTTCAATTTCTTTTGTCAGTAAGCTAAGATATTGGCTTATCGGACAGTCTTAATTCTTGTGATACAACTAAGTACTATTTTTTATTTTTCCTGTTAATTATTACTGAGTCTTCTTAGAAAATTGCCCTCTTCCTGTGAGAAAACATCATACATTACCCAATGGTTAAGCTCTGGACCAAAGAGTGCAATGACTACTGGTGTGCGCAGAGCCAGCATCCCCAAGGAGTGGGATCACAGTTTAGAGTGGAGATCAGACAAGACCAGCAAGTCAGAAAATAGCTATGATGCAAAGCAGAGGGGTAACTTCCTGAGTGACAGAGAGAGCTGATGGACTTCCGAGGAGGTAGATACCCGCCCCACAGGAATCAGAGAGGATTTCACAGGAGGAATGTTAGTAGCACTGTATATAGTGGCTGGTTTGGGTAGCATTAAAAAGAAAACACATTTATAATTTTATACTGTAATTATCTTTCTAGTAATTAGGATAGAAAAATGTTCACATACACATTCGGTTGAATATTATTTATTTTTTAAAGCCCTATTTTCTTTTAACTCACTTAATTAAAAAATTGAAATACATGCTTAAATCTTATTCCAGTATTCAAAAATGTTTGGAAAACTTTTTCTTAATTTTTGTCACTGCAATCTATCCTAGTGCCTTCAGCAATAGTCATCATAACCCAAGGACACTATAACCCAAAGACTGATTTATAGTGTGATGGGGTAGCCCCATCTTTCCATTTTAAACATTTATATGGTCTGAAATCACAGTTTTGCACAGGGGTCATGTTTTCTCACTGTAAAGCCATAAGGTAATACATTGTTTGGAAAATACAGGCTGACAGGTGGGAGGGAAAAGCTGAAAGTCAGCTCAACATATTGAGCAAATATCATCTACATCTGAACAGTAACTCCAAAATGTGGCTATGTAAAAAGTATTCACAAAACCTGTCTTAAAGTTCTCAAAAGCCTTAAAGTGAGGTAGCACAAAACCAGTAATATCCTAAGAATCTTCCTAGTTATATCACCAAACTCCCCATAGCCAATAAATTAATGAAAGCAAACTGATACAGGAACAAAATTCAGTAACACTGAAATAATCCTTCTAAAAACATATAGTAGCAACTCTTGGATTTCAAAGGCACTATAAAAGAAGTTGCCAATAAAATAAAGCATTTTGCACCTATGAAAAGAAATTTCAGAACAAAGTCGAATTCCAACAATCTGAAGTGTGTCCTAGAAGTTTCAATGATCCAAAGTGGGACTTAAGAAGATTAAGCTGTAATAAAGTGACAGAAGGAGACAGAGCAGAAGGTCCTGCCAAGGACACCAGTAGCCTGGCATGCTTTATCTTTGAGCACCTACTTTTTTCTTAGAACAGTCTGGTTTACAATGCCTTTTTTTTTTTTTTTTTCATAAATAGATGTTGTTAGAAGCCCAGTTCCAGAAGAAATTCCAGATATTTCTTGAGCTTAGATTTTCAGCACATCTTTGGACATGGAGTTTACCTAGATAGGAACATCTCCAGAATGAAGGCAAGACTGTTCCCCCAGCCATCTCAGTGCATACATAGTCTTTGTACAGTTTTCTTATCCGGGCCCCAATTTCTGGTCCCCAATCTCTGCTTGCAAAGTAGCCAATTATTTCCTGAGCTCATCTCTTGTAATACTTTGCCTGAAGTACAAAGTAAAAGAGAGCCCACAATTATCCTCTGGCTATCAACCATTTCTCCCAGAGTTACAGACTCAGTAGGTGTTGCGCGTGGGTCACCGGCCAGCAGTGACCACGGAACGCTGTGGATGGCTCGCTGAAAAACACGCGAGAAACAAACACACATGTACAGAGACAAGACTAGTTTCTGTGGGGAAGTAGGGACAGAATGGCCACCCCCCCTAATGGGGGGCGCCTCGATTTACCGTCCATACATGCTTTTATTGGGCTCATTTTGCATAATAATTCAGGTAAAGTACAGTACTTATCAGGGGGAAGTAAGGAACTATAGAAAACAAGGAACTCTGCTGGTCTATTGAGTGGGGGTCAAAGAGCTGTAAGACTTTGAGGAACAAACTTCTTCCTTGGACCCCTCTCATTCAACTGAGAGCATTCTAAACAAAGAAGGTTTCACAGTAATTTACATGTTCTCTTAGGCCTGATCACCTGGGGAATCTGCCCTTTCAGCACAGAGCTGCACCACCCTGTCATTGTTTCAGGCTTAGCTGGGGACTAAGGCAATAAGGAGATTTTCTCCCAGACAATGAGAACTCAGGCTATGTCAAAGCCAAGGAGCCAGGGTCCATCACCCTCTTTTGCTGCAGCATCCCAAATCCTTCTTTTGGGAGGCCTCCCAAAGTGATCGTGCCTGGCTTAGGTCATTCTCCCCGTGGGGAATCTTACCCGTCTTTGGCTAACCGACCAAGCTTTTTGGGGTTCAGTTATGAATTAGGCAGCAGAAGCAGCATTCCTGCCAGGGAGACAAGCCCTTGTCACCTTGCTGGCTTACGGTTCCAAGGGCGTTCCCTTAGCCTTAGCCTAGGCGGGGGTTTCAGCTTCTGATACCAGTCTGGGCGGTTCCCAACAAGTAGGCATGTGGCCTGCTTTCTCAGTTAGCTCAGGAACAAAAAATTCTACTGAATATTTTGCCCTCCTATAACTTGGCTGTCCATCTTTACAGCTCTGCTATATATTCTTTTATGATAAGTCTTGAAATAAAATGGTTCAAGTCTTCCAACTTTTTTCTTTTCAAAGCTCTTTGACTACAAGAGAACCTTTGCAGTTATAGATAAATTTTAGACTCATCTTTTCAATTGCTACAAAAAAACCATGCCAAGATCAAAAACTGAAGCTGGAGAAGCAGGGGGTCTGGGATGAGAGTTGGCAGATCAGGCCAGTCACTAAGTAACCCTCCTAAAGCACCAGCACAGTGGACAAGTGAGAGCTTGAGGGGAATCTGCTGAGAGGGGCTGGTGTCAAGGTCTGTGGAAGGCTGAGACCTGGTGCTAGCTCTTGCCTGTGAGTTTGCTGTTAGGACCTGGTGGTGGGCTGCTGCTTGTCAGCAGGGTGAGCATAGGGGAAGAAGAGCTGGAATAGGCAGGCAGAAGAGGGTGAGGAATGGGAAAGAGCCAGAACAGATCAGTCAGTACCTGCTGGCATCTCTGCATCCATCTGTCCTCGCCTCTCACTACAAAGACCTTCAGAGCATACTAGCTGCTGCTTGACATGACTTTTCAGTTCTTGTGCAAGTTTCCATTTTGGCTTAGTTTAACCCAGAACTGAACAAGAAAGGTGATTCTAAAATGTAGCTTTGCCATGGCCAGTGTAGCTCAGTTGGTTGGAGTGTCAGCTCATCACCGAAAGGTTGCAGGTTTGATTCCCAGTCAGAGTACATACCTAGGTTGTGCATTCCATCCCTAGTCTGGACACATACAGGAGGCAACCAATTGATGCTTCTCTCTTGCATTGGTGTTTCTTTCTCTCCCTTCCTCTCACCCTTTTTCTCCCTCTAAAAGCAATGAAAAAATGTCCTCAGGTGAGGACATTGAATAAATAAATAAATAAATAAATAAAGTTCCAACTTACTGAGACTGACTGACAAACAAACCCAGTTTCTCTTTGAATTTTTTCTCTGCAACACCACTGTCATGCAGCCAACCATCAACTCCTGTTATCCTACATTATTAAGAGCCCTGCATTCTGACCCTTTCTCTTCTCTGTCACTGCCTTTCTTCATGTAGTTCCACCCATCATACATTTTTGTCTGGATTACTGTAATTGCCTCTGACTTGCAGTTACATTAAACATGGGTATGTAGGTTGTCCACTGCGCAGCCACAGGGGTACCACTCAGATCTAGCCTCAGTTCTTCCTCCTAGGAACTTGGGCCATGCTTTTAAAAGGCAAAACTGACCATGTCATTCTCTTGCCTTGAATCCTCCTTGGCCTCTGGTAGTCTTGAAGGTAAAGTTTAAATTCCTTTGTATAGCATAAAAATCCGTTCATGATTAGAAGATGAGCCTAAGCTCTGGGTTCAGAATTCATAGTTGGAATGTATCTTAGCTATGTGCAGAATATAAGATCTTGGACAAGTTACTTAATCTCTCTGGGCTTCTGTTTCTTTAACAGTGAATTGGTGGAGGATCGCAAGAATAGTTCTTTTCCACTCAATTTTTGTCAGCATACATGGGGATGTCAAGGACTTAATGTAGTGACTAGCATATGCTAAATTTTCAATAATAAAATTTGAAATATTATTATTATTCCTTCTGTAGTATAGTCTATCACCACTATCTATCCCCACCCCAACTCTATGTATGCTTTAGCCTAATGGAACTCCTTGTTGTAAGTCTCCGTGGCATGACCCATTCTGTCCCTGTGCCTTTACACAGGCATATGCCTGAATTACCCTCTTTTTCCTGGTTGGAACCTGCTCATTCTCCAGGACTCAGTGACTCCTCACTTCCTCCTGGAATTCTTTCCTGGTTTGCTTAGCCTCGGTTAGTGGCTGCTCCCTTGGATTGTCACAGCAGTCACTGCTTGGTTATGTCACAGTGAATTCTAATTTTCTTGTTAGCTACCCATCTTCCCTGCTATGGAAAGTATAGACTAACCACCTCCCTTGCTAGACCATAAACTCTAGACCATATTTTCCCTGAGGGTAGGAACTATTTTACTTGCCTATTTAATCTTAGCTCCTAATGTAGTATAGACTAAGTTATTTTTTCAAAAATATTTTATTTATTTATTTTTAGGGAGAGGGTAAGGGAGGGAGAAGGAAAGGGGGGAAAACATTGATGTAAGAGAGAAACATCTATTGGTTAAGGTACATGCCCTGACTGGGAATTGGACCCATTACCTTTCAGTTTATGCAAAGATAACCAGCCAAGTGAGCCAGACTGAGTTCTTGAGAATGTTTGTTAGCAGATTCTTAAAAATGTTTGTTGAAAGACAATTTTATTGGATTAATAAATGGTGATGTATGATGAGGACTCTAATAGGCATTGCTATACTCTATAGAGAAATGTGAAGATGATGGAAGGAAGAACTTGGGATAATGCATAATGGTAGGATTCTGAAAGTTATTGCCTTGGTAGATCTTAAGGTGCACATGCTTCTGCTGAGAATAGAAATTCTCTTAATAGGAAGAATGACTAGAGACATTCTGGTCAAGATGTGGTTTACTAGCACTTATTCAATATCCATTACTTTAAGACCTCTTACAAAAATATTATTAAATAATCCATTCTTTAAAGAGTATTCTCTTTGTGAGTGGTCAATTCAAATACCTAAAAATAATGAAGTTGTCATTCTTGGAAAATTCTGAAACAATATCCTGGGAACTATCCGTTAATTCTATAATGTCTGTATGAGTTCAATCATTTTAAAGGATTTATTTATTTATTTATTTATTTATTTATTTATTTAGAGAGGGAAGGGAGGGGGAAAGCGAGAGAGAGAGAGAGAGAGAGAGAGAGAGAGAGAGAGAGAGAGAGAGAGAGACATCAATGTGCGGTTGCTGGGGGCCGTGGCCTGCAACCCAGGCATGTGCCCTGGCTGGGAATTGAACCTGCGAGACTTTGGTTCGAAGCCCGTACTCAATCCACTGAGCTACACCAGCCAGGGAGTTCAATCATTTTAACAGTACACCTTGCCTCAGTCTGTAGTTTATATCTGAAGTTTCTAGCAATCTTTTAATAAAGAGAACGAGCAATTAATCTGAGTTTTTCTCCAAAATTTTAGATTTCCATGTGCTGAATATGCTTGAAATAAATATATTTGTAAGGATTTCTTAATATTAGAAACCTCTGAAGCAATAGTCAAATTTCTTAAAATGTGGGATAAAAATGCCAGTGCATAGACTTAATCTCAGAAGATATTAAATCTAAGCATGCGGTGAGCTATAAATATTGACCTTTTCTGAAAACCTATCTTTTTTTCAAGTAGATTCTTGCTTTGTTATAAGTAAAAGTTGAAATAAATATGGAAATAATCACTCTCGACACCAGTATCATGCTTCGTTAGGCCATTGTTTCTAATAGCCACTCAATGCATCACAATTCTAAGATTAAGAAGAGTGACTTGCTTAAATATTTTTTTCATCTTACAAATGAATTAAGTACATGATAAAAATCTCACTAGAGGAATGGGCAAAAGGCATGTCAAGGGAGTCAGAAAAGAAGAAATAAAAATGGTTAATAAATATAAAAAAATTTTAACCTCTCTAGTAAAAAAATGCATATCTCCAAAATAACGATAGCATTTTAATCTGTCACAATGGGAAAGGGTGTGAAGAAGTGGACACTTTCACCCATTGCTGTTGGGAGTGTAAATCTGTACAGTCCTTCTCTGCAACTTGATAGAAATGCTTTCAGCTTTGACTCAGAAATCCTACTTCCAGAAATTTGTTCTAAGAAAATAATAGGACACCTGCAGAAAGGTGTAAATGTAAGCATTTTCACTACAGCCTTTTTAAAGTGACACTGGGTGGGTAACTTTCTCTTGCCTGATTCCTGTGTGGAAGGACAGCCACTTCTGTGACACTTCTAGGTCCTCTCCCACCACCACTCCCCTCCATGGCAAAAGGAGTAACTAGTTTGGCTGAGGAGTCAGGACTTGACTGCCTCCATCCTCACACTTTCGGATCTGCCTGCTGCAGAGAGCATGTGCTCTCATTGGCTTCCAGCCAAGTGGAGCTTTTGAGAGGAAGACCTCCCTCCACTGGGAGGCCTGCAGTTTTCCCTCTCTGCCTGTGCCTATCTGAGGAATTCTGTTTAATTCTAGCTACTGTGTTAGGAATCTCATTGGGCTGCGCACCTGATCCATGTCCTCCATCCAACTTTTACAGAAGTAAGGCTGTCTCATTTCCATCTGTCTTGATGCTTCTTCAAGACAGCATGGAAATGAGGCTAACTTCATTACTAAGTTAGTATTGAAGTAAGGTTCCTGATACGCCAAGGAAATAACAACCAAAAATAAGATTTGGGTATACAAAACCAGGGATTCAATTAAAAAGTTATGTCTATAAAATTGAATATTATACATCAATTCAAAATGACCACATTAATGTATATATTAATAACTGGAAAAGATTCTAATATATCATTTTGCCTATAAACCATCAATATATAAGGTCTATCTGGAAAAAGTCCAGCCATTGTTAATATAATGAGAACTGTTTGCATGACATCCTGTAACCTGGCAGCCAAAGAGGGTGGACTGGAATGTGCATGCTGAATAATGATGCCTTCACTGTACTAGTCAGTGGGGGCAATAGATGCCATTGAGTGAGTGCATGTGTACTGTGTGGCTGTCACATTCAAAATGACTGTGAATAGAGCAATGAACCTGCATCAACTTTTGCATTAAGCTTGAACTTTATTCTATGGAAACTATTTGGATGATTCAGAAGTCCACAACTATGGGCAACTGGTGATTGACATCTTTATCACAACAATGTACCTACTCATGCATCATGTCTCACGCAGAGTTTTTTGGCAAAACATCAAATCACCCAGGTGACTTAGCCCCTCTACAGCCCAGATTTGGTGACTTGCAACTTCTGGCTTTTCCCAAAACTAAAATCACCCTTGGAAGGGAAGAGGTTTCAGGCCATCGATGAGACTCAGGAAAATACTATGGGGCAGCTGATGGAGATTGGGAGAACAAACTGTGTGAGGTCCCAAGGCACCTAATAGGAAGGGGACTGAGGTGTCATTGTCCTATGTACAATGTTTCTTATATCTTGTATCTTTTTGAATAAATGTCTCTGCTTTTCATATTGGCTGGATACCCTCGGAAAGACCACATATATTTGTATGGTCACTTAATATATATTTATATAGTCTGCTCTCTTCCCCTCTCCCTTACCTTACCTATATTTTCTAATGTTCTGTCACAATGTAAAATAGGTTAATTGTATTTTTGCCTGTATAGGCTGTATTTATGGTTGTGTTTACTACATTAATGGTGGCTGGATGCACTTTCATTTATTCTTTTGCCTTTATGGCAGTTTCCTTGCTGCAGTAAATGGTCTTGGTCACTGGTAGGAGATCTGTAATTGGGTCAACTTTTTCCTGCTGGACAATAGCTTCATTTTCTTTTTCTTTCTTCTTCCTCCTCCCCCACCCCTCCTCCTTCTTCTCCTCCTCTCTTTTCTCCTTCCTGTTACTTCCCCTCCCTGTCTGACTGCTCCTTCTTTCTTTTCCTCTCCTTCTCCTTCCTCTTCCACTTTCACTTCTTCTTTTTTTTTTTTTTGAGATATCAGGCCTAATAACTTTTAAATTTATATTTTAATTTTTTATTGAATTTGTTAGGATGACATTTATTAATAAAATTACATAGGTTTCAAGAGCACAATTCTATAATACATTATCTGTATATTGTATTGTGTGTTCACCACTCAAAGCCAAGTCTCCTTCTGTCACTATTTATTCCCCCTTTATCCTCTCATACCCCCACCTCCTTTCTCTCTGGTAATCACCATACTGTTGTCTGTGTGTCTATAAGGTTTTTTATTTTTTTGCTTAATCCTTTCACCTGTTTCACTCAGCTCCTCAACCCTGCTCCCGTCTGACAGCTGTCATTCTGTTCTCTATATCTAAGACTCTGTTTCTATTTTGTTTGTTTACTTATTTTGTTCATTAGATACCACATATTAGTGAAATCATATGGTATTTGTCTTTCTCTGATTGGCTTATTTCACTTAGCATAATACTCTCCAGGTCTGTCCATGCTGTCACAAAAGGTATGTTTCCCCTCTTTTTTATGGCTGAGTATTATTCCATCATGTAAATGTACCACAACTTTTTTATCTACTTATCTACTGATGGGCATTTGGGCTGCTTCCAAATATTGGCTATTGTAAATAGTGCTGCAATGTACACAGGGGTGCATACATTCTTTTGAATTGGTGTTTTGGGTTTCTTAAGATATATTCGTAGAAGTGGGATTTCTGGGTCATAAGGCAGTTCTATTTTTAATTTTTTTTCTGAGGAAATGCCATACTGTTTTCCATAGTGGCTGCACCAATCTGAATTTGACCAACAGTGCATGAGGGTTCCCTTTTTTCCACATCCTTGCCAATACTTGTTTGTTGCTTTATTGATGGTAGCCATTCTGAGAGGTGTGAGGTAATATCTCATTGAGGTTTTAATTTGCATTTCTCTGATGATTAGTGACATTGAGCATTGTTTTATGACTATTGGCCATCTGTATACTCCTTTTGGAGAAGTATCTGTTCAGGTCCTTTGCCCTTTTTAAAATTGGGTTGTTTGTTTTTTGGTGTTGATTTGTGTAAGTTCTTTATAAATTTTGGATATTCATCCCTTAGTAGATGTATCATTGGTGAATATATTCTCCCATTCAGTGAGTTGTTTTTTCATGTTGTTGATAGTTTCCTTTGGTGGGCAAAACCTTTGTAGTTTATTGTAGTTCAATTTGTTTATTTTTTCTTTTGTTTCCTTTGCCCAGGGAGATATATCAGAAAAAATACTGTGAGAAGAAATATCCAAGATTTTTCTGCCTATGCTTCCTGCTAGGCTTTTTATGGTTTTGACTGTAACATTTAAGTCTTTAATCCATTTTGAGTTTATTCTTGTGTATAGTGGAAGAAGGTGCTAGTTTAATTTTTTTTTGCATATCTGACTAATTTCCCCAACACCATTTATTGAAGAGACTGTCTTTACCCCATTGTACAATATATTCTTGTCTGCTTTATCAAATATTAATTGACAATAAAAGAGTGGGTTTATTTCTGGGCTCTATAATTTGTTCCATTGATCTATATATCCGTTTTTATGCCACTACCATGCTGTTTTGATTATAATGGCTTTGTAGTACATAGTTTGATATCAGGTAGCATGATTCTTCCAACTTTGTTCTTCTTTCTCAAGACTGCTCTTGCTATTTGGGGTATTTTTTTTTTTGGCTCCATATATATTTTTGGAATTTTTTTTAGCTCTGGGAAACACACCATTGGTATCTTAATAAAAAAATTGCATTCAATCTATAGATTGGTTTGGGTAGTTTGAACATTTTAATGATGCCGATCTTCCTATCTGTGAACACAGAATTTGCTTTCCATTTGTTCATATCTCCTTCAATTTCTTTCTTCAGTGTCTTATAATTTTTTTTAAAAGATTTTATTTATTTATTTTTAGAGAGGGAAGGGAGGGAGAGAGAGAGAGAGAAACATCAATGTGCAGTTGCTGGGGGTTCGCAACCCAGGAATGTACCCTGGCTGGGAATCGAACCTGGGACACTTTGGTTCCCAGTCCGCACCCAATCCACTGAGCTACACCAGCCAGGGCTAATTTTTTGAGTGTAGGTCTTTTATATCTTTGGTTCTATTTACTCCTAGGTATTTTATTTTTTGGTGCAATTAAAAATGGGGTAGTTTTCTTAGTTTCCCTTTCTGATAGTTCATTTTTGGTGTATAAAAATTCAACTGATTTCTGTATATTAATTTTGTATTCTGCTACTTTATTGAATTCATGTATCAGTTCTATTAGTTTTTGGTGGCAGCTTTGGAGTTCTCTATATACAGTGTCATGTCATCTGCAAATAAAGACAGTTTCACTTCTTCCTTTCCAATTTGGATGCCTTTTATTTTTTCTTCTTGTCTGATTGCTGTGGCTAGGACTTCCAGTACTGTGTTAAATAAGAGAGGTGGAAAAAGACATCCCTGTCTTTTTCTAGTCTTAAGGGGAATGCTTGTATTTTTTGCCCATTGAGTATGATGTTGGCAGTGGATTTGTCAGAGGTGGCCTTTATTATGTTTAGGTATGCTCCCTCTATTTCCACCTTGCTGAGAGTTTTTATCATAAATGGGTACTGGATTTTATCAAATGCTTTTCCAGCATCTATTGATAAGATCATGTTGTTTTTATTCTTCATTTTGTTTATGTGGTGAATCACATTTATTGATTTGAGAATGTCATACCAACCTTGATTCCCAGAATAAATCTCACTTGATCATGGTATATTATCTTTTTGATACACTGCTGTGTTCGGTTTGCTAATTTTTTTTTTTTTTGAGGATTTTAGTGTTTATGTTCATCAGGAACGGTGGTCTATAGTTTTCTTTCTTTGTAGTGTCTTTACCTGGCTTTGAAATGAGGATAATGCTGGCCTTGTAAAATGAGTTTGGGAGCCTTCTGTCCTCTTAAATTTTATGAAATTGTTTGAGAAGAAGAGGTGCTACTTCTTCTCAGAACTTTTGGTAAATTTCACCTGCAAAGCCATCTTGTCCAAGGCTTTTGTTTGTTGGGAGTTTCTTGATTACTGCTTCAATTTCACTAGGTATAATCTGTCTGTTCAGATTTTCTAATTGTTCCTGATTTAGTTTTGGAAGATTGTGTGTTTCTAGGAATTTATTCATTTTGTCCAGGTTGTCCAGTTTGTTGGCATATACATGTTCATAATATTTTCTTACAACCCTTTTTATTTTTTTGGTGTCACTTGTTATTTTTCCTCTTTTATTTATGATTTAATTATTTAGGTCTCTCTTTTTTTCTTGATTAGTCTGTTTAAAGTGGTTAAAGTTTTGTCAATCTTGTGTATCTTTTCATAGAACCAGCTCTTGGATTCATTGATCTTTTATATCTTTTTTTTAGACTCTCATTTATTTCTGCTCTGATATTTATTATTTCCTTCCTTCTACTCACTTTGGGCTTTGTTTGTTGTTCTTTTTCAAGTTCCTTTAAGTGTAAAGTTAGATTGTTTATTTGAGCCTTTACTTTTTTTTCTTTTAATATAGGAATGCAATGCTATAAATTTCCCTCTTAGGATTTCTTTCCCAGTGTCCCACAGATTTAGCATTGTTGTGTCCTCATTTTCATTTGTTTCAAGATATCTTTTGATTTCTTCCTTGATCTCATTGTTGACCTGTTCATTGTTTAATAACATGTTATTTAGCTTCCATGACTTTACTTGTTTTTGGTGTTTTTTTTTGTGTGTGTGTGTGATTGATTTTTAGTTTCATAGCATTGTGCTTGATATGATTTCAATCTTCTTAAATTTATTGAGACTTGTTTTGTGTCCTAACATGTGGTCTACCCTAGAAAACATTCCATGTGCATTTGAAAAGTGTGTATATTCTGCTGCTTTGGGGTGAAGTGCTCTGAAGGTATCAATTAAATCCCTTTGATCTAGTGGGTCTTTTAAGGCTGCTGTCTTCTTGATTTTCTGTCTGTAAATCTATCCATTGAAGTGTATCGGGTGTTAAATTCCCTGACTATGACTGTATTTCAGTGTATCTCTCTCTTTATGTGCATCAAGATTTGCTTCACACATTTAGGTGCTCCCATATGGGTATGTAAATGTTTACTGGGGTCATATCCTCTTGTTGTATTTTTCCCTTTATCATTATGTAGTGTTCTTCTTTGTCTCTTATTGTTTTTATTGCCTTGGTTTTAAAGTCTATCTTGTCAGATATAAATGTTACTACCCCAGTTTTTTTCCCTTCCCATTTGCATGAAATATTTTTTCTACCCCTTTAATTTTAGTCTGTGTGTATCTTTTGGTCTGAGCTCTGTCTCTTTGAGGCAGAATATATATGCATCTTGTTTTCTTATCCATTCAGTTATCCTATGTCTTTTGGTTGGAGCATTTAAGCTATTTACATTTAAGGTGATTATTGATAGATACTTATTTAGTGCCATTTTATTGTTAGATTATTTTCCTCTGTTTTTTTCTTTCTCTTTTTCCTCTTCTTTTTCAAGCAAGTCCTTTAACATTTGTTGCAGGACTGGTTTGACGTTAACAAACTCTTTTAGCTTTTTTGGTCTGGGAATCTTCTTATTTCTCTGATTTTAAATGGTAGTCTTGCTGGGTTAAGTAGCCTTGGTTGTAGATCCTTGCTTTTCATCACCTTGAATATATCACACCACTCCCTTCTGACCTGAAATGTTTCTGTTGAGAAACCAGATGACATTCTAATTGGTACTCCTTGTAGGTAACTACCTGCTTTTTTCTTGCAGCTTTTAGAATTTTCTCCTTGTCTTTAAGCCTTGTCATTTTAATTATGATGTGTCTCAGTGGGGACCTCTTTGAGACCAAATTGTTTGGGACTCTGAGTTTCCTGGACTTGTGTGTCTCTTTCCCTTACCAGCTTAGGGAAGTTTTTGGTAATTGATTCTGCAAATAGGTTCTCAATCTCTTGCTCACTCTCTTCTTCTTCTGGTATTCCTGTGATGTGGATGTTGTTATGCTTCATGTTGTCCCCCAAATTTGTTAAGTTCTCCTCATTTTTTAAAAATTCTTTTCTTTTCGCTGCTTTGCTTATGTGTTTTTTCTACATTGTCTTGCAAATCACTGATTCAGTCCTCTGCTTTATGTAACCTATTATTTATTCCTTCCAGTGTGTTATTTATTTCAGATATTGCATTCTTTATTTCTGACTGGTCCTTTTTTATGGTTTCTATGTCTTTTTTCATGCTGTTGAGTACCTTATAATCATTACGCTAACTCTCTATCTGATGAATTGCTATCTTCATTTCATCTAGTTCTTTTTCTGGAGAATCCTCTTGTTCTTTCATTTGAGGCCAGTTTCTTTGTCTTCCCATTTTGGCTGCCTCTTTGTGTTTGTTTATGTATTAGATCTACAAGACTCTGGTGCAGGTCTAAGCCAAACCCTGACTATGACTGGCCCTTGTCAACCTGTTTGGTGCTATCAATGATTCACAGCTTGTGGTTCGCTCTGCTGGGCCTGGGTATGTGCAGAGAGAACCAGGCTGTGTACCAAGGCTGGCTTTTACCAGCACTAGGCCCTGGGAAGTGTCAGCTAAAGTCTCAGATCTCCCAGTGGTCAGCCTCTGCTTGCAGGCTTTCCTTAAGGTTAATCAGTGAATGTCTTTCAGCTATACTCCTCAATTGCGGGGCTTAAGCTCCGAGAGAAGGGCAGAGCAATTCCTGTGGTAAGGGCTGTTGCTTCCCCTCAGGCTGATGCCATTCAGAGAGCAGTGCCCTGCCTTACAAAGATGGCTCGGGCAATATGGGGAATGACTCAGCACAGGCATCCTGGTGGCTGTTCCTTCAGTTCTTTCCCCAGAGCCACCAAGTCCACACTCTCCTCCTGTGTCTTTGGTTCACTCTGCCCTCCCTCTGTGAGGGCCCAGGATAAGTGGCTACAAATGGAGTTTTGTGCATTGGCCCTTTAAGTGGCTTCCTGTTTCCCTGGCCATTTCTCTCTTGTGGACATAAACCTTGCTGATTTTCACAGCCATATGTTATTTGGGTTCATTTCTGTTTCTGGTGGTGTATGCTGGGGAGCCCATCTTGGGGTTAAGATGCCACACCTCTCAGGGGGAATCCCCAGCCACTAAAACATTCCTCTAGCACTTTAGCTGCTGCCTGTGGGAGCCCAGCCAGCCCTCTTGTACTGCCTCCACACTCCCTACTAGTCACATTGTGGTGATGTGGGTTCTTCCATTTGTCCATGGCTATAAGGCTTCTCTGCAGCTAGGGTTCAGTTGGTTATTCAGGATCATTTTCTTATAATTTAGTTATAATTGCAGTTTGGTCTTGGGAGGAGGTTGGTGTAGCTTCCACTTACTCCTCTGCCATCTTCCCTCTCCTCATCTCAGGTGCACAATTCTGAAACATATCATCTGTACACTGTATTGTTTGTTCACCACCCTAAGTCAAGTTTCTGTCCTCCCTCCACTGCCCCTTCCCTTGGCAATTACCACATTTTTGTTCATGTCCATGAGGTTTTTTTCTCTGTTTTTTCTCAATCCCTCCACCCACCCCTTACCCATAACCTCCTGACACAGCTTTATAATCTTGTTTACAATGAAATATTTATGAATTCAGAATCAGTTCCTGAGGCTATCAGACTGCAAATCACAAGCTATTTCTAAGAGGATTTTAAGGGGACAACTGAATGATCATGAACTCATCTATTTAATAAGTCTATTAAAAATTAATTCTTTTACTGGTTTTCTATTGCCTAAAGTATAAAATGCAATTGCTTTAACATTCTATCAGTTACTTTGGTTGCCTTAAAAGAACCCAGAACATAGTGGTTTAAAATTTTAAAAGTTTCATTATGTTTTATGATTTATGAATCAGTGGGCAATTCTTTTGATCTGGGTTGGCTTGGTTGGAGTTACATGGTTTAGGCTAGACTCATGTGTCTAGGATGGCTGGGCATGTCTCCTCAAGGTCTTTTATCCTCCAGTTTGGCAGCCTGGGTGTCTTACAGGGTTGCAGAAGGATTTCCAGTAGCAAGAGAAGGCAACCCTCCCACCTTACTCCACAGCTCCACAGTACCTGTATTTTTTAAGCCTCTTCCTGTGTCGTATTTACCAATGTTCCATTGACCAAAAAAATCACATTGGCTCCAGTGCATGGGTACAGAGAGGTCTGATTCACAAGGATCATTATTGAATGATCTATCACAGCATGCTCTGAACTCTCATTCTAACCCACAGTTCCCAAACTGCAGCCTATGTGCCTTGGGATGCCACATGGTGAGTTGAGAGGGGGTGTTATTGGATGTTTTTTAAATTTTGAGAGAAACATAATTATACTCTATGACTGTTGGACACAATGCAAACTACTACCTTGATATAGGTCATGGTGTCAACATTATAATGATACATCCCCTTTGATGCTGTCGTATCATGCAAAAGTTGGATTTCCGGTGGTTGCTGTGATTAAAAACAGTACTGCTTTTTTTAAAAGCTCCCTTTCTTATTGTTTTAGATATTGCATATACTAAAGAATTAATTGTAAAAAAAAAAGGTAGGGTTGCTGAAAGAGCTTAAAAAGTAAAACTCAAAACTAACCTGGAAAGCAAATGTTCTTGGTGCAATATTTTTAAATGTTAAATAGATGTATTTGCATTTCATTCTTACGTCATACTTGATTGCAAACAGCAGACCTCTGAAGGGGATCCATGAGGTTTAACACCCTCAGGAAAGAGAAGATGAGCTCTTTATCTTTTAGCCAGGTGGTGTGGAGATAGAGGGTTTGCTAAATTACTTAATTTCCAATTTCACACATGACTAGCTGAGCCCAGGAAACTCAGATCATAGAAGGGGTCCCCATTGTATAGAGAAGACACTGCACACAGTTTAGGCTTATATGATCAGCCGCAGGAAGCAGGACATTTGCCAAGAAGATTGTGAAAAAGAATAGAAAGAGAAGATAGTGATTTGCGTCTTGTAATTTTCCCAGTGGCTTGAAAAGGAGTCATGTTACAAAAATGAGAGTAATAACACAAAGAGGGGAGATTGACCATTTTCAAGTAGGGGGGCCCTGGAAAGCTCATATCTTGTCCTGCTCGCATGTACCAACTTGTGAGTATGACCACACAACTTGGCCATATACCAAAGACAGGAGGAGATCTTATGGTTTTGTTTTCCTCTACTGCTCCCAATTCCCATGTTTTATGGACAGTGTGACAAAAGCCAGTTAGCCTTACAAGTCACCATCTGCTCACCTTGCCCTAACAAGACAGGTGGACTGCCACACCAGTAGACTGTAGCCAATATAGCATGGCTGGGCCATGCAAAGGTGTTACCTGCTCCCTCACCAAACAGAAAGCCCCCAGTTAATAATGGTCATTGTCTTGACATCCATATTAACTTCAAGATGCATGCTAGTAAGCTCCATGAGGCTAGGAGCCCTTCCTTCAGTGTTGTGAGGACCCATCGATACCTCTGTCCTCAGCTATGTAGATATCACCTTAGGGAGAGAAGCAGGGGAAGGAGGCAGCTGTTTGAGGGCTAGCATTAGCTACCATCCCTAATACAAAATGAAAGTATAAGCCTCTTATTAAAAACCAAAGAATTGAGGACTTCTGGCCAAGATGGAGGTATAGGTAGACACACTGTGCCTCCTTGCACAACCAAAATAAGGACAACAAAAATTTAGAAACAAGAAAACAACCAGTACTGACAGAAAATTGAACTGTATGGAACTCCAACAACCAAGGAATTAAAGAAGAAAGATTCACCCAGGCTGGGAGGAGGGGCAGAGTTGGGCAGCCGAGTGGAGATGTCTTGCAGCAAAGCAGCCTGGCGGACCCGGGGTGCACAAGGCAGCAGTGGGCGGACCCAGCAAGGCAGTGTTTTGTGGAGGGGTGTGGTGTACGAGGCGGCTGGCTGACTGGGTGGTTCCACATTTGCGTGCAGATAAACCAGGCGAAACTGGGGAGCGAGACAGACCATGCAACCCAGGGCTCCAGCACGGGGAAATAAAGCCTCAAAACACTGATGGAAAACACTTTTGGGGGTTGAGTTCCGGGAGAGACTCCCAGTCTCACAGGAGAGTTCATTGGAGAGACCCATGGGGTCCTGGAGCATGCACAAGCCCACCCACACGGGAATCAGCACCAGAGGGGCCCCGCTTAGCTTGTGGGAAGTGGGGGAAGTGATTGAAGTCTGGCAGAGAGTGGAGCAAGTGCCATTGGTCCCTCTTGGACCCTGCACCCACATACTGTGTCACAACCCAGTGCCTGGGTTGCCCCACCCAGGTGAACACCTAAGGCCCTGCCCCTCACTATGTAATAGGCTCATTAAAACAAACAAAAAAAAATGGTCCAAATGAAAGAACAGATCAAAGCTCCAGAAATAATGCAACTAAGTGATGAAGAGATAGCCAACCTATCAGATGCACAGTTCAAAGCACTGGTCATCAGGATGCTCACAGAATTGATTGAATTTGGTCACAAATTAGATGAAAAAATGAAGGCTACACTAAATGAGATAAAGGAAAATGTACAGGGACCCAATAGTGATGGGAAGGAAACTGGGTCTCAAATCAATGGAGTGGACCAGAAGGAAGAAAGAAACAACCAATCAGAAAAGAATGAAGAAATAAGAATTCAGAAAAATGAGGAGAGGCTTAGAAACCTCCAGGACATCTCTAAACATTCCAACATCCAAATTATAGGGGTACCAGAAGGAGAAGAGAAGGAGCAACAAGTGGAAAACATATTTGAACAAGTAATAAAGGAGAACTTCCCCATTCTGGCTAAGGAAATAGATGTCCAGGAAGTTCAGGAAGCTCAGAGAGTCCCTAAGAAGTTGGACCCAAGGAGGAACACACCAAAGCACATCATAATTACATTACCCAAGATTAAAATGAAGGAGAGAATCCTAGAAGCAGCAAGAGATAAGGAGACAGTAACCTACAAAGGAGTTCCCATCAGACTGTCAGCTGATTTCTCAAAAGAGACCTTGCAGACAAGAAGGGGCTGGAAAGAAGTATTCCAATTCGTGAAAGGCAAGGACCTCCATCCAAGATTGCTCTATCTAGCAAAGCTTTCATTTAGAATGGAAGGGAAGATAAAGTGCTTCACAGATAAGGTCAAGTTAAAGGAGTTCATCATCAACAAGCCCTTATTTTATGAAATGTTAAAGGGACTTATCTCAGAAAAAGAAGATAAAAAACATGTACAGTAAAATGACAGCAAACTCACAATTATTAACAACCACACCTAAAACAAAAACAAAAAGAAACTAAGCAAATAACTAGAACAGGAACAGAACCACAGAAATGAAGATCACATGGAGGGTTAGCAACAGGGGAGAGGGAGGAGGAGAGAGGGGGAAAAGGTACAGAGAATAAGTAGCATAGATGGTAGGTAGAAAATAGACAGGGGGAGGGCAAGAATAGTATGGGAAATGTAGAAGCCAAAGAACTTATACGTATGACCCATGGACATGAACTAAAGGCAGGGAATCTGGGTGGGAGAGGGTATGCAGGGTGGAGGGGAGTGAAGGGGGGAAATGGGACAACTGTAATAGCATAATCAATAAACTATATTGAAACAAAAAACAAAATGAAGAATTTTAACACCATGACAACAGAGCATTAATCCAGTTGTGGGGCTCCTTTAAGTGCAGGACCCTGTGCCACCGCCCAGGTCTCAGACCCATGATGCTGGTCCAGCTGAGAGCCTAAATAGTTTTTTCAACAATAGATTCTCAACATTGCCCAAAGGGATTGTTAAATTATCAGATTGGATTAAATTTTAACTGTGTTGGACATATAGTTAATTCTTTCTCCATTAACCAATGAATGGGAGCCTGGGAGAAATGCCAGGTTAGTTTATGGACAATTAAGACATTACTGAGTTGGGTGTGAGTTAAATTTGTGGTCTTTCTGTAAAGACATCATGTTTTCCTTTTTGTAGAAGAACTGGTGATCAGAGAAGTTGAGAGGTGGCTCAAGGTCACCCAGGTCGTTAGTGGTGAAATTGAGGTTTAAACCCAGGTACAACTCCAAACTCAGACTTGTTTCCACTCTTCTGATGAGGATGATGCTATAGTGAAAGCTAACTCTGAAAAGTTGAATTTTAAAGTGAGATTTCTTTTAAAATGTGCTTGTTTTTGTAGGTGCGTGGATAAAAGTACAGCATTAACAACCATTGGAATGATACTGTCCCCTAGACAGTGTTTTGGAAAATTGGGGGTATTCGGCTGTCTGAGGGTATGCTATAGGCATTTTATGATCAAAGGCTAGGAATATGAGAAAATTGCAATTCACAGGACATCCTGCACAAGGAAGAACTGTTTGATGTTAGGCATAATTTTTGAATTCCTGACTAGTCACTCAGATGTGAAAAACTTGTTTATAATTATAAGTCTAGAACCTAATAACATTTTATATATAAACTCATAATTTTTTGGTTTAAAAATAGGCTTGAGCCCTGGCCAGTGTGGCTTGGTTGGTTAGAGAGTCATCCTGTGCACTGAACTGTCATGGATTCAATTCCCAGTCAGGGCATATACTTAGTTTGTGGGTTTTGTTCCTGGTTGGGGTACTTAAGGGAGGCAACCAGTCAATGTTTTCCTCTCACATCAATGTTTCTATGTCTCTGTTGGTAGATGTCAAATTCCCATAAACTCTGCACGTTGATGAATTGATTGCTTCGCTAATCTCCTGGTATAGCTGTAGCTAAGCCTATTGGCATGAACGTGATTATGTGATAAATTCCATTCATTTTATTTCACCTTTGTGTGGTAGTCCGGGCATTATATTGTTTTGTTAAAAAGTTGTATGTGTTATGGTAGGTTATAATTGTGTTTGAATTCCATTTTAGGACAGTCATTGGGATCAGTAAAGAGCAAATTTCTTTTGGGAAGAAAACCCCTGAGTTATTGACTTTCCCTGAAGGGCTGATTGGCTCGGAGGGCAATATTACTGGGCCTGATGTGAGTTACTAAATCTTTTAAGAGACTATATTCTGTGTATTAGGCATCAAGATACTTGACCTAATACCCAGGCAACCAGGCTTGTAAAGTGACATTTTTGTCCCTCAAAGTTAACATTTGTCCTTTTGGCTGAGAAAAGTTGTGTTTTTCATTAGAGGGGCCAACCCTGGCAGGAAAAATAATAGAAAAACTCTTGATTTAGGTTTTTTATTTTTTTTCCTTTTGGGAAAAATATCCCTTAAGAGGTAAAAATGACTGTGTGAGACATTCATGTGGCACCCCAAAGTGCTCCTTGTTACTGTTCTGAGGAAACGGACTCAGGATGGTTTTGGGCAAAATGTTCCAACCTGCCAAGTTTCTGTTTATAGTTACAGGACCTCCTTTTTGTGGGAGGGAGTGGCTTATTGCCTGTTATTAACAATGCTACTTTTGCCATTTGATGATAAAAAATGTTGATAAGGTAAAAATACAATACTTTGGGCTTGAGTCTTATGTTTTAATCAGGGGCTGGCACAACTCTAGAATGGCTGCTCTACTTGATTTGAGTTACCCAGCTTCTCAAAGGGAGTGAGTTCTTTGTTTTAGACACTTGGGGTCACTCAATGTCATGATGTCTATTGTGGTCTTTAGGGAAAAATCTTTCTCTGCCTCCTTTGGGCCTTCTTTCTTCTTGAAACCTCTCCTCCACCCCCACCTTGCTCCAGTGAGACAAGTGTTTCCAAAGGGACTTGCTTCTTAGTCTCTTCCTATCTGGCCTGGGTGGTTGGTCAGTCAGGAGGAAGGGAAGGGATGGGACAGGAAAATACCTGTGTATCTTTCAGGCAGCCTGTCTACCCCTTGGTGTAAGGAGTCTATCATACGAAGTTTAAGAGCCCAGTCTCTGGAGCCATGTGGCCAGCATTTCACTCTGGCTCTACGATCAATATTTGTGCAACTTAAATTCTCTGCGCCTCAGTTTCCTCATCTATAAAATAGGAATTGTGATAATATCTAATCCTCAGGGTTGTTGTGATAATTAAATATGTTATATATATGAATGGGAAGCAGGGTGGGGTGGAAACCTTTTCATCACACTGAGACATTTAAACAAAAGAATGTTTTGTTTGCCTCTTCCTAGTTATTGCTCTATTGCACATTGGTTGAACTTACTTGACTTCTTTAATCTTTGGATGGTGAGACTGGGAGAAAAACAGGATAAAAGCAAAGTAGGAGTCATCAGCTTGGGCTTTAGATTTCGAGATTAGGCTTGTTAAAATCTGTACTCCAAGTGGATCCATCTCAGGTAAGACAAATTAGTGACTGATAGGAAATGACAGCCTTAGTGAACATTAATTTTAATGATGAGCACATGGCAACATTTCAAGCACTGTGCTAAACCCTGTGGATACCCTGATGACTAACACAGACAAGGTGGGGTGACAGACCATAAACAGACACATAAAAAGTACACAAGATAACTGTGTGTAGTATAAATACTTTGAATACAATAAAACCAAATTGCTGCCTTAGTTGGAGGGATCAGAGAAGGCCCTATCACCCTCGAGCTACGTGGTAAATTTAAGCATTTGGGGGGAAAACATTGGAGGTACAGTGAACAGCAAATATAGATTAAGTCTGGTTATCTATCTTTTCTTGAGTGAGCTTTGGCAGTGTGGCTTTCAAGGAATTTGCTCATTTTATTAATAGGCATAAAATTTTTCATAATATTCTTTTCCTATCTTTAGGGTCTATAAAGATATCTTCTCTTTCATTCCTGTTATTTTGTAATTTGTGTCTTCTTTTCTTGATCATTCTGGCTAAGGAGTTCACAAATGTTATTGATCTTCAGAATTAGCCTTTTGTTTAATCGAGTTTTTTTTCTATTCCCTTTCTTTCCTAAATTTTATTGATTTTTGCTGTTATCCTTATTCTTTTGTCCTTTCTGCTTGCTTTGGGTTTTCTGCTTACTTTTTTGCTTTCTGCTTACTTTGCTAATTTTTTTCATAGTTTCTCAAAGCAGAAACTTAGGTAATTAATTGGAGAGTTTTCTTATGTTTTAACAAAAGCATATGAGCATAATGCTCAAAATTTCCTCCCAAGTTCTGTTTTAGGTGCATCCCACACATTTTGATATGCTGTGTTTTCATTCTCATTCAAAATTTTTGATTAAAAGCCAGGTATCTGGAAACAGATGGTTTCATTGCGAGGAGTTACTCTTTTGCTAGGATTTTATTATGGAGACTTGAGTTAATTACAAGCTTCCACACTGTCTCCCAGTCTCTCTGCCAGGCAGATAGGGAGGAGGATTGGGGCAGGACTTCTTCCCTTTTTTGCCTCACTAGTGTTTCTTCTTAATCTCCCTTGGTGGTTCCATCTCTTGTCTCTGACCTCTTCAGGTTGGAAAGCTTTCTTAGTCATCAATTCTCTTCTCTTCTCTATCTATACTCACCCTTGGAGATCTCATCCAGTCATGTTGTTTAAAATACGACCTATCTGGCAATGGTGCTCCCATTTTTGTGTTTAGCCCAGAACTCCTAGTGTTCCCTCGTAAATTTGCTCCAGCCTCAGCTGCCTTCTCAGCTGATGGTTACTTCATTCTTCTAGTTGATTAGGCTAAAATTTTGGAGGTAACTTAAAATATTTTATTTATTTTTAGAGAGGGGAAGTGAGGGAGAAAGAGGGAGAGAAACATCAGTGTGTGGTTGCTTTGTGCACATCCCTACTGGGGATCTGGCCTGCAACCCAGGAATGTGCCTAGATTGGAAATTGAATTGGCGACTCTTTGATTTGCAAGCCAGGGATCAATCCACTGAGCCACACCTGGCTAATTTTTTAAAAAATAATCAACATCCAACTCATAAGCAAATCTTTTTGGCTCTGCTTTCAAAATACATCCAAAATCTGATCCCTATTCATTGCCTCCTCTGCCACTATTGTAGTACAAAACACTATCATCTTTCTTTTTGGTCGCTGTCAAAGCTTCCAAACTGGTCTTTTTGTGTCTTACTATCTACTCTACAGTCATTCTCAACACAGTAGTCAGAGTGATTCTTTCAAAATTGAAGTTGTCGTGTCACTCTTCTGTTCAAAAGCCATTGAAGGGTCCTGATTTCACTCAGAGTAAAAACCAAAGACTTTACAATGCCTACAAGGTCTTGCATCGTCTGGGCCCTTGTGTCTTCTCTGACCTTGTCATCAATTGCTTTCCTTTCTGCACACTCCACACCAGCCATGCTGACCTTCTTGCTAGACCTCTGACATGCCAGGTATGTTCCTACCTTAGAGCCTTTGCTCTCACTGTACCTCATGTCTGGAATGCTTTTCTCTTTGACACCAGTGTGGCTCTTTTCTAGATGTCTTTCAAGTCTTTGTTTAAATCTCACTTTCTCAGTGAGGCCTATCCTAACCACTTGATTTCAATATTGCAACCTGCTCCTTATCTCTACCACTGGCACTTCCATTTCCTTTCCTCTGCTTTATTTTTTCCTGTTAATGTCATTAATTTTCTAATATACCATGTAATTTACTTAGTTATTATATTTATTGTTTCTGATCTGTCTTTCTCTACTGGAATAGAAACTTCAAAAGGATAGGAGGTTGCTTTTTCACTTGTGTCAGTCTTTAGAGTTTGACACACAGGGAGATAATAAATTTTATGGAATGAATGTGTGGTTCATCCATGTAAGCTGAACCTATTGCTGATCTAATCAAATCAGGATTCTCTTAGCCAGAAAGGAGGGAGAATAGCTGTTGGATGGGCAGTTAATAATACCTAACATGGTTTCTAAGGTGCACATGTATACATTGGGGAAAATTGGATTATGGACTGATTGAGGAGTTATTTGAGCCTTTCCTCTAAATCTGGTGTACAAATTAAACAGGAGGTAAATTTTAGTTTCTGAACTTATTTCATTTTTAACAAGAATAGAGTTGTTTGGATTGCATGAAAAAGTGGTAGAATTGAAATGATTTATCTTGCACAGATGCCATATTACCAGGGATGGAGTGGTATAGGGAATATGTATTAAGACCCATGGTACCTAGCACATGGGAAACAGCAAATATCTGCTGGATTTTGCCCAGGGCTATTTTTACCTATAAAAGTAATCAGAAGAATATGTATAGAATATATTGAATATATCAGAGAATCTTACTGTTGGAAAGGACTGGAGAGATGTACATTCTCCTTACTGTTCTTCACAGATGAGTAAAAATGACCTAGATAAGCTGAAACCTGCCTTCCTTTAAAGTTTACCATTTGGCACATCAGATCAAATCTATTCACTTTTACACATGAGATCTTTTCAAATATTTGAAGGTGGCCTTTGTGTCTTTAGTTCTGCAAAGTAAACATTCTCAGCTTCTTATCTAGCTTAGTTTCAAGAATCTTCACCATCTCAGGCATCTTGTTTTAGATGAAATACAATTTTACAATACAGTTTTAAAAACTTAGTGGCTGAAGTGGTTCACCATGCTCCTTATCAAATTTGATAAAATGAAATTCTTCTAATGAGGCATTAGGTTGAATGCATTAGCAAGGACTCTTGAATTACAAAAGATCCAGTTTAAATCAGTTTACCAAAATAAGTAAATACATCAATACATAAGTAAGTAAACAAAGTAAGTAAGTGAGGGGAGGAAGTATGTTGACTCACAATGAGAAAGTCAATACGTCTCCATCTAGGTAGAGCTGGAGATTCAGGGGCTCAGATAACATCTGTACTCACTCTTCATTGCTTAGCTTTGTTTTCCTTTGTGTTTTTTCACTCCAAGGCAGGCTTTCTCCAAATATTTCTTCTTAGAAGCTCCAGGTTTACATCTGAGCAAATTAGCAACTCTATTCAGTGCTAAGTACAGAATTCTGGAGAAAAGTCAACATTTAATGGAAAAGAAAGACACTTTGCTGATCTTCTAGAATGTAGATTCTGTCATAAAGGAAATGATTTTAGAGCAGTATGACTTGCTATAACTGGCTCCACATTGGGTTTTAGTAACAGCTTCTTCCTTTTGAATCTATGTACAATGCTTCCTTATTTTGTGTCTTCCAGAATTCTTCCTGGAGTTAACATCAAATTCATGATTTGAAAGTTGTAGAATCTATCCTTTGCAAATTTGTGAAATTAAGATATTGTTTTTTTCTGTCTTTTATCTTTTGATCCTTTTCCAGTTCATACTGATTCTTCAGAAATCTATGATAGTTCAGCAAACATTTATTGAATACCACATAACAGCATTTTCTTCATTTATATTTGCAAGTTCTTGTCTTCTGAAACAGGAATTCATTTAGGCTTAGAAACTTGAATCCCTTTAAATCAATTATTTAAACCATACCTTTTATATTCTGATCACTTGTCTTGACATTCTAGTTCCACGTCAAAGACCTTCATATTCTGGTTCTTTGGTCTTAAGAAATAGAGAATAAATCAACTTAACTTTAAACTATGAAGAAAGCTTTATTATAAGGTCACAGGTAGCAGTGAGGAAAAAAGGGAGCTCATAGAACAGAAGAGTGGATTTAAAGGAGGTTGGTGTCTATGAATGGGTCCTAAGCAGCAGGAATATGTGAATCTTTCCTGTAGTATCATACCAGCTTTTGACTCAGTCAATTGTGCCTCTGATCTGTGACTATTTTTTGATGTCTTTTAAAAAATAATAAAAAAGCATTATTAATGTATATCTGGAATATGATAAATTAGATGTACTTAGGATATACAATTCAGTAACTTTTAACATGTTACACCTATAAATACCATTACCATAGCCAAGACAATGAATGTATTTATCATGCCGAAAGGTTCCTCATGTCATTTTGTAGTCACTCTGTCCTCCTCCTCTCTGCCTTCACTTCACCCTCACATCCCCCTTTACAGCCCCGTCTGTCACTGTGAATTAGTTTAGACCTTTATATAATTATAATCATAGTATTTGCTTTTCTCACTGTTATCACTCAGGATAAGTATTTTGAGATTCATTCATGTTATTATGTATATCAACAGTTTATTCTTTTTTATTGCTGAGTAGTATTCCCTTGCATGGTTGTTCCACATTTTGTTTATCCATTCACCTGTTGGTGAACATTTGAGTTATTTGAGATTTGGGCATTACAAATAAAGGTATTATGAACATCTGTGTTCAAGTCTTTGTGTTTTTGAACATAGGCTTTTATTTCTTTTGGGTAAATAACTGAGAATGGAATACTGGATCATATGTTAGATATATATTTAATTTTTTATGAAACTGTGAAGTTGTTTCCTGAGTAGTTATACCATTTAATATTCTTACCATCACTGTATAAGAGTTATAGTTACTTCACATCTTCATCATCCCTTGGTGTGGTCAGTCTTTTAATTTTTAGCTATTCTAGTGTAGTGCTATTTCATTGTCATTTTAATCTGCATTTCTCTAATGACTAATGGTATTGAACATCTTTTCACGTGCTCACTTGCTGTTTATATGAGTACATCTTTGTTGAAGTGTCTATTAAAATATTTTTTCCTAGTTTTTGAGATATAATTGACATATAACATTATATAAGTTTAAGATATACAACATAATGATTTGATAAATGTATATGCAAAGTGATTATCATAATAAGTTTAGTTAATATTCATTACTACACATAGTTGTAGTTTTTTTCTTGTAGATCTTTTAAGATATACTCTTTTAGTAAGTTTCAAATAAGCAATACACTATTGTTAACTATAGACACCATGCTGTACATTATATCCTCAGAACTTACTTATCTAACAACTAGAAGTTTGTACCTTTTGACCACCATCATCCATTTCCCCCACAGCCACCTCTGGAAACTACCAATCTGATCTCTGTTGCTGTGAGTTTGGTTTTCCTATATTCCACATATAAGTGATATCATACAGTATTTGTCTTTCCCTGCCTGCCCTCTAGACCCACTCATGTTGTCACAAGTGGCAGGATTTCCTTATTTTTATGGCGGACTAGTATTTCTCTTTGTGTGTATCTCATTTTCTTCATCTACTAATTCATTGTTGGACTGTTATGTAGTTTCTAGGTCTTGACTATTGTAAATAATGCTCTAATGAACATGGGGGTACAGATATCTCTTCAGGATAGTGATTTTGTTTCCTAGGGTATAAACCCAGAAGGGGAATTGCTGGATCATTTGGTAATTCTATTTTTTATTTTATTATTTATTTATTAAAGATTTTATTTATTTATTTTTAGAGAAGAGGAAGGGAGGGATATAGAGAGGGAAAGTAACATCAATGTGTGGTTGCCTCTTGCATGCTCCCAACTGGGGACCTGGCCTGCAACCCAGGCATGTGCCCTGATTGGTAATTGAACTAGTGACCCTTTGGTTCACAGGATGGCACTCAATCCACTGAGCCACACCAGCCAGGTCCTATTTTTTATTTTTTCAGGAAACTCCTACTATTTTCCATAGTGGCTCTACCAATTAATATTTCCACTAACAATGCATAAGTGTTCCCTTTTTGTCTATATCTTTACTAGCATTTGTATTCTTTTGTCTTTTTCGTAATAGCCATCCTAACAGGTATGAAGTGATATCTCATTTTGGTCTTGATTTGCACTTCCTTAATGACTAGTGATGTTGAGCACCTTTTCATGTTCCTGTTAGTCATCTGAATATCTATTTTGGAAAAATATCTATTCAAGTCTTTTGACCATTTTTATTTTGGATGATGATGATGATGATGATTTTCTATATTTCAGGGATCAGTGTTCCTCATTGTCTGATGTCCAGTATGTTGAAAATCATTGTTCAATATGTTTGTCTGGGTTTTTAGTTGTTTCAGAGGGAAGGGTAAATCCCCATATTGACCAAAAGTTAAAGTTCTTAGGTATGTCATGTTGCTTCTTCTCTTACCAATCTGGCTTCTTCTCTTTCTGTGCTAGATTTATATTTACTCATTGATTTTGCTTGATCATTGTTTCTTTTCTTGAAATTGTGACTTCTTATTGCTCCTTTTGTCTCTTTGTAGCATCATTTAGCTTTAGTTTTTGTAGGTAATCTGCAGATGATCTGTCCTTGTGTTAAATGCCCTGTTCTGATTAAGCTGTTTGGATGTTGTGGAACAGGTTCTGTGACGCAAAAGAAGACTGAATGCACTTGTCCCATGGCAACCAGATGTGGGACAGTCTTTTTTTCCTTTTTTTTTTTCCAGAGGAGCTGTTAGATAAATAGGCCCTATGCAGAACAAAGCCTATTTTTATTTTATAGAAAACAAATAGTATTCTTTCATATGTCAATGGACCCTCTGTATGTCCTCTTTGGAGAAGTGTCTGTTCAGGTCCTTTGCTCATTTTTCATTGGATCGTTTGTCTTCCTGGTGTTGGGTTGTATGAGTACTTTATATATTTTGGAGATCAAACCCTTGTCCATGATATCATTGGCAGATATGCTTTCCCATATGGTTGTTTCCCTTTTCATTTTGCCAATGTTTCCTTTAGCTATGCAGAAGCTTTTTAAAAGAATGCTCAACATCATTAGCCATCAGAGAGATGCAATTAAAACCACAATGAAATAGCACTTCCCACTGGTTAGAATGGTCATCATAACCAAATCAACAAACAACAAGTGCTGAAGAGATTGTGGAAAAAAGGGAACCCTAGTGCACTGTTGGTGGGAATGCAGACTGGTGCAGCCACTAGGAAAAACAGTATGGAATTTCCTCAGAAAACTACAAATGGAACTGCCTTTTGACTTGGCAATTCCACTGCTGGGATTATACTCTAAGAATCCTGAAACACCAATGCAAAATAACCCATGCACCCCAACAATGTTCATAGCAGCACAATTCACAATAGCCAAGTGCTGGAAGCAACCTAAGTGCCCATCAGTAAATGGGTGGATCAAAAATGATGGTACATTCACACAATGGAATACTACACAGCAGAAAGAAAGAAGGAGCTCTTACTCTTTGTGACAGCATGGATGGATCTGGAGATCATTATGTTAAGTTAAATAAGCCAGGCAGTGAAAGACAAATACTGTATGATCTCATCTATAGGTGGCACCTAATCAACAAAACAAACAAGCAAGCAAAATGTAACCAGAGACATTGAAATAAAAAAAAAACTGATAGTAACCAGTGGGGAGTGGGGAGGGGATGATGGGGAAAAGAAGGGGAAGGCTCTAGTCAAGGAATATGTATAAAAGACCCATGGACATAGACAACAGGGTGGGGATTCATGGGAGCGGGGGGCGGGGCAGGGCAGGGGACAGCAACAGGAGAATAATTGGGACAACTGTAACTGAAAGATAAAAGAAAAGGAAACCAAGTAATAAATGAATAATTCAATTTAGCTTTATCTCAACTTACGCCTCTTTATCATACTAAAATGTAAATTCCTTGAGAGCAGAGGCAGTATCTAATTTATCATTGCATTCTTACCATCTAATATAGTGACATACTTAATTTATTCTCATATCTATGGAATGAATGAGCATGTATCATCTGTGTCCAAATGATCCTACCACTGTTGGTTTTTTTGTTAAATTTTTGCCACAAATATAGCTCAACAACACCTTTTTCATTGTTCTCGACCTTTCTTAGTTTTCTTATAATTTTTGGTCATTCTTATTTTTTATGACATTATACTGTAAATTTCACCTCAGGAGGTGGTTATTTTGGGACTGCTTGGCCACATAAAGAGTCTAAATGCTGGCATTTAGAGAGAGACTTTTGAGAAGACTTTAGGCCTGATCCACTTTTTCAAAGTGCGCTGGAGTATGTCTTTGCAGAACCTGTCAAATTGCAGTGGTGCTCATGTCCTTTTAAAGCTCTATTCTATGCTGACTTGTAGTTTCCAAGCAACATTGTTAGGTTTATGGATATTCATTTACACTTAAAAATGGCGAAATGACCTATGGGATAAACTTTAACCTAAATATGTTCTTAGTAGGCATAAATACTTTAGGCACAGCCTAAAGGGAGTTAAAATAACAATTTGACAAGCAATTATGGGCATTGAGGAATCTCATTGATTTAAATGTTTTCTTAATTTTAGTAACCAGTCAAAATTAACTCATTATTTGTAAAGTACTTAGCACACAGTCTGTCACAAAATGAATGTTCAATAAATGTTAGCTATTGTTGTTAAAGTATTTTCCTTTGCGTCTTTCTTCTCCAGGTCTGTCTCTGTTATGATACTCTGACACCATATTATATGCAAATACAAGTTACTAAAAAGACTTGTGAAAGAACAGTTGACTTGTGCTTTATATTTTGTGCACTAAATTCCCATTGGATCTGTTTTCTAGTGTGAAAGCTGGTGTCACTGTTGCTATAGTTAGTGTTGCAGCCCTTTTCCTTTACATGTTCTGTATTATCTCCATCCAAACCCAGTCCTCTTTGTCTCAATGAGGCGGGCCAACTGGTGGGTGTAGCTTCCTCAGGTGCTTACAGCCAAAGCTTCCCTGTTTCACTACGAGCTTACAAACAACAACCACAATAATAACAGCTAATACCTTTTGACTACTTTTCTGGACCAGACTGTGTAGCACTTAACTTCTATTATGTCATTTAATTAACACAACACATTTATGTGGTAAAAGTCAGTTTACGAGTTATGGTATACAGGTAAGGTAACGTTCCTGTCATAGGTGGGCACAGGTAATCTGGTTCTTGGTGATTGAGAATAGTGAATTGAAGTGAACACACAGAGAATTTATAGCAAAAAGAGATTTAGATTTATTAGAACAGATTTATTAATTGATAGTACACTGCACAGAATTTGGAAGCAGGTCAACTCCGAGCAGAGATTAATCCTAGTGGCTGGAGGTATTCTTGCAGGGTGGATATTTCCTGGCTAGTTTTGCTGGGGTTTTATTGCACATGTACAAGTAGTTATATTACTTTTAAGCTACTGCACATGTAGTCTCCCATGACTTTCCTTGATTGCCCACTGGGGGAGAGGGGTCTCACAATGCTACTTTGTTATAATGCTATTATAATGAAGCAGAGGTAATGTAGCATTTTCTGCGCAGATACAGTAGTGATTCACCACTTTTCCAGAAAGTAGGGACAACTGTTCTTAGAACAGGGTCTTTTTCCTGCATCAATGTCCCTTGTGCTAGTCCTGGGGCGCTTTCAGAGTTTTCTCATTTCTGAGGAACCTGACTTAGAACAGTCCCTGTTCTATATTGATGTCTTTTGTCTTAGTCCTGAAGCACCTCTGAGTTTCCTTACTTCTGAATATCTCTTGAGTCACTATGGTCATTCCCAAAATTTTGGTCAAGCCTTGATTAAGTGTTCTATTCACACCATAGCTTTGCTGCTGGGTATCAACACACAGATACACCTTGTCTGTTGTTAAAATGCAGTGGGGTGAGTGGGGAGGGGAAGGATAAGCATCAACTCCCAGAGGCCAGAGTGCAGGTGATATGGCACTGAACAAAAAACACAAGTATGGTTATAAGACAAACTATTAGTTTATGTACCAGTAACAAAAAATAAAATACTAACAATAAAAAATAAAAGAAACACAAAGTATATTAGTTTTTTGTTTTTGCTGTAAAACATTACCATCAATTTAGGAGCTTAAAACAACATAAATTTATTATCCTTTGGCTCTGTAGAAGTCTAATGTGGGTCTCACTGGGCTAACATCAAGGTGTAAAGAACAAGGGCAGAGTGGACCTTTTGGACACTTCGAGAGTCCAATATGGAGTCACTGTCAGCCATGACAGTTATGTCAAGTGGTGTGTCAAGACTGAGGTAATGGGGTATAATGGGAATGCCCTTTGGGGAGGCCTGGAATGCCCCAAACCACAAATCTGGACACTTGGGTTAGGACTCCATCCAGATACCAATACGAGTGAGACCTCCACCCCTTGTGGGCTATAAGAACTCAGAGCTCTCACCACTCAATGCTTGTAGTCCTGCTGGACTTCCACTCCATTGGATGGATGCCACTGTAGCCATCTGGCTTGAGATTGATGTCCCTCTCTCTAATTGCGGATTTTGCCAGTGATCCAGACTTCACTCAAGATGCTTGCTCTGCTTCCTTCTATCACATAAGCTCCCTCTCTCTTTGTGTGATCTGTGTATGACTCTATTGTCTTACTGGGGAGGTCTCCCCTAATGAACCCAGCATTGTAGAAAGACACAGACTTGTGTGAGCAATACCTTTTGGGGATATTCCCTATCTCATGACACCTTGTGTCAGGAGGACTGCATGCCTTTCTGGAGGTTCTAGGAGAGAATCAGTTTCCTTGACTTTTCCAGCTTTTAGGGACTGCTGGCATTCCTTGGCTGGTGACCCTCTCCCACCTGCTAAGCCAGTAATGTCAGGATGAGTCATTCTCATTCTGCTGTCTCTCTGTGTCTTGCTTTTCTGCATCCCTCTTGTCTTGTGATTACATTGGGCCCAACTAGATAATCTAGGATAATCTCCCCATTTCAATCAGCTAGTGGGCAATCTTAATTCCATCTTAATCTTTAATTCTCCTTTGCTGTGTATCCAATCCAGTTCTATTCTATTTGGTATTAGAATGTGGGCATTTTGAAAGATAATTACTCTGCTCTCACAAGAAATTAAATCATTCTTTTTAAGGCCTTGTGGAATAGACAAACCTCTCCCATCTCTTCTTATTATAGGGCCAACATTAGTGATTTTCATTATCCTTGTAATAAAGAATGCAGACCTTATTGAGTGTCTATGTGCAACATGCCACAGCAACCACAGTCAACATTTTACTCACATTAGCTATTTTAATTTCCATCATGATTCTGCAATGTCATTATTATGCTCATTTTACATATGAGCATATATAAGCTCAGGGATTATAAACTCAGGGAGGTTAAGGAGTGGATCCAAGTTCACTCAGCTATTATGTATTTGTTTTCTTTGCTATGTAATAAACATAGCAGCTTAAAACAATACTCATTTATTAGCTTATAGTTCTATAGGTCAGAACTCTGGTCATGGCGAGGCTGGGTTTCTGCTCATGTTCTTATAAGGCTGAAATATAGGTGTTGGCCAGGACTTTTCTTCTTCTTTTTTTTTCCAGGAGGCTCTGGGTAAGAATCTACTTACAAGTTCATTCTTGGTGTTGGTCAAGTTCAGTTCCTTGGGGCTGTAGAACTGAAGTCACTGTGTTTTTGCTAGTTGTCATTTTGGGGAAACACTACATTCCTTGCCACTCAGCTCCCTCCATCTTCAAAGCCAATCATAGAGACTCTCCCTTGTGTTGAATACTTGTTGTGGTTTAAATCTCTTTTGCCAGGAAAAGCCCCACCCCTCAAAGGGTTTACCTAATTAGGTCAAGCCCACCAAGGCTCTGTTTAAGGTCAGCTATTACATACAATGTAAACTAGTTAAGGGAGTAATATCTCATCATATTCACAAGTCAAGGGGAGGGGATTTTATAAGGGTATGAGTCACTGGGGTTTTGTTGTTAGAATTCTTCTTACCTCAAAAAAGGTAAAGCCAGGCTTGAATCCATGTACATGGATTCCAAGGCCTGTGCTCTTTTTATTAGGCCAGCTTGCATGCAAAGACAAAGATCCTTGTTTTTTCTGACACAACAGGTGAAAGTGAAGCAGCAGGCATTGTGCTCAGAGAGCTGTTGAGGGCCCTAAGTGCTGCTGAGGGCCATGCATTTTGTTTGACCTGCTGGCTCTTCTGGTTGGTGTGGGGCAGCCTTTGTGCCTACAGGTCCTTCAGCTCTTGCCAGATCTCCTCCCTCAACTTCTCCAAGTCCTGGGCCAGGGATGAGTACATTCCTTGGTAAAGTTTCTTCCACACAGCTCCTGCATTGTTAGAGACAGATGTTGGTTTCAGTTTGTCTTTGTATGCTCCAGATTTTCCTTGCCGGTTCCTGTTTGTTTTCAGGTTCTGGTTTGTTTCGTTCTCCTGTGACTTATCTGCAGCCTTTCCCCTCATCTACCAGATCCGCTGACCCCCTGTGATTTCAGAAGGACCACCAGACACAGAGGTAACTGCTTTCATTTCTTTCTTTACCAGCTCCCATTTTCATGGTCTCTGGGTTGTGTGACTTTTCTCTGATCCTCCATCCTTCCCTTTCCAGGCTTTTACTTTCATCACTTTTCCTACAGTTGTGCAAGGTTTAATCTGTACAAAGTCACCATTCACTGGGCTTCTGCTTCCCTGATTGAGCCCTGTCTAACAGAACATCTTTAAGCCTTTGTACATGCTGTTTCCTCCATCTGGAATGCCTTTCCTCCCTTTCTTTGTTGTTTCAATTCATTCTTCAGGGATGAGCTCAAATATCACCTCTTTTATTAGCGTGTCCCTGATTGTTTGTCCCCGAACACTGTTGCTTCTTCCTCTGAGATGCCACACGACCCTGAACTCATCTCTCTTAGGAACGTCTGCTGTTTTGTAGTAGCTTTATTAGTGTCATTGTCTCTGGAGTCTAACACAAAATTAGGCTCATTAACAAGTACTTCAAGTTTGTGGAATGAATAGTAATAGTATTGTTCTCAGCATTTTGGAGTAAACAAAGATGCATATACAGATTTACAAAATTTTATTGTTTTTACTTTTCAAATATTTTTTTCACTCCTACTAAATATAACACAGCATGTAAATACCACCACACACAGGATGTGGACTACTTCCATGACTCCCAACAACTCTGTCCTGACACTTGGTAGCCAGTACCTAGCAGTCACTAGAGTGTTTTCTCTCACTACAGTTTTGCCTATTCTAGTAGGTCAGGGAAACTGATAAGATTATGCAGCTCATGCTACTTGCAGTGTTGTGACCAATAAAGGTTTTTTTCTCTGTGCCAGAGTCTTATGTCTTTTACCAGTACATGTGAAATCATGATAGGCTAACTTAATAGCTAGATTTATAGAATTTTAATGATGTTCAGGGATATGTAGGTAATCAGGACCCAAGCCTCTGAACTCCTGGTATTTCCAGGGGGCTAAAAATTTTGGTGGAGATTCAGAAAGTGATCCTGGGAAAGTTGAACATTTTCATATAAGTAGATATCTTTGTTAAAAGTTTGAGAGTAAGACTAAAAATCAGTTTAATAATAATGTAGAAAAATATTTCTGTCCTTATTAAAAGTTTATTACTTTAAAGAAATTAAAATAAAATTAGAAATAGAAATATTATCCACTTTTCTTAGGTGTAATAAATCTTTGATGGTCTTATGACACATTGTATATTGAGTTGTTAGTTCTTATCATTTATTCTTTCAGCCTTTCAGCTATCCATCCATCCATCCATCCATCCACCCATCCATTTCTTCATCATATCTTTGTTAAATAACTGGTAAAGGATCTGTGCTACTTGTTTAAAAGATGGATAGGAAAACCTTGTTTTTCTGGTGGTTTATTGTATAGTTGGAGAGTTTGGGGAGGGAGGAAGAAAGACACACTCACATACATTATGTACAATAAGGCATAGAGGTATGTGCTCTTTATTGTTGTAAATAGTATATTCTTTACCCTTCTAACATCTCCCTCAACTACAGAGACACAATCCTAGAAACTACACTTCCCAGGCTCCTTTAAGACCATGGTTCTTGTTGGAGTCTACTAATAATAGGCACTAAATTGAGATTTGGAAGGTGGAAGGAAAGGAGAAGCCATGAGTTTGCAGGAGGCATGCAGTTGTTAGCAGAAGGGAGGCGTAAGTTTCCCATGCCCACTGAACATCCTCCTGGGATTACGGGTGATGGCTCCCAGCAGCAACAGTGACTTTCTGAAGTTCACCTATTTTGTTTCTGTAGATACCTCTTGACTCCCTGTACTTAGAGATGTCACAAATTGACATTGTGACCTGTAATCCCCAGTCTTCCAACAGTGGTATAAACCTCTATTTCCACATATTAAACTTTTTTTTTTACTCAAAAAACTGTGTGCTTTCTGTTTTTATGACCAAATTATATATGACATAGGATAGCAAAAATGTTTAGCAATTTGAGAACATCATTTTAATGGTCCTGAGGTTGTTTCAGTCAATGGAAAAGTTATTTGTTTGACAACTAGGGGGGTCTGGCTTGACAGCCCCCCGTTATGTTTTTCTGCAATGAAGGACAAGGTATTTCATTTGGGTTCATGGTCATGTATGTTTGGGATATAAAGTGTTTGATAAAGTCTCAACCTTGGGACCTACTCACTGAGGGACAAGTTCTGTTTCTTTCTTTCTCCACAAAAGTTACTTCCAACTATATAAAACATTTATTTTTTTGAGAATGGTCAACCCTCACACTGTCTTTCCACATGAACAAAGATGAAAAAAAATAGCTTTTGGCTAATATACAATGGGGGCACCCCCACAAAACTGGAATTATCTTCTGGATGGTAGGCCCCTTATAGTACAGGCTCCCTGTCCCCCAGGTTAGTGTTCTAGGAACCCATCTGAATCAGTGTGCTAGCTGGCGTTGTTGTGAGAGTCTTCATTCTGCTTCAGTGAATTTTTGTTTGAAGACTCTTTCAGTGTGTTTGCTCACTTCATGATGGGTGATATACGAGTGCACCTGCCCACTCCACGCTGAGTGCTTAGCAGTTTTTGATTAAAAAAAAAAAAGGCATGGTCCATGTGCCCCAACCTCCCTATTCACCTATTCACCTGATCTCTCCCCAAGTGACTTGTTTTTGTTTCCCTAGATGAAAAAGTCCTCAAAAGGAAACATTTTGCTGATGTGGAAGAGGTGAAACAAAAAATGGCAGTAACACTTAAACGGTATCAAAATTGATGAGTTCAAAAACTGTTTTGAGCTGTGGAAAAAATGTCTCAATAGGTATATTACATCCAATGGAGAGTATTTTGAAGGTGACTGAAGTTTAAACATGTGAGAATAAATACACAAAAATGTTTATAAATAAATCCTGGTTTTGGGGGTTCCTGTCTCTTAATATATCAAAGATAGAAAGAAATATTTTACTCAGAAAAACAGAAGTGTAATACAAATTAAAAAAAAAAGAAATGGAGCCAGGCTTAAAAGAAATAAATGGAAATTTCCAGGTCACTGAGGGACACCCTTAAGAAGGGTAGAAATAACTCAAAGCCAGAGTGACCAGGGGAAATTGAAGCTGAAGTAGCTCTTGGGGATGGTGGATCCAGATAAAGTCCTTTTTGGCTAGATGAAAATCAGGAGATGAAATCTCAGGACTGGACAAAGCAAGGAACAAGAACTGAGACTGCTGCATAGAGTCAGAGGCCTTATAGGACTGTCCAGTCTATAGAATGGGAACTAGAAAAATGTGGTTCACCAGCCGAGGGAAATTGAATGAAGGAAGCATACTGATTTATCACTCCTGTGGGATGCGGAGAAATTAACATATGTATTGATCCAGAAACTGAATCCTAGCAGAGAAATATGAAATTATTCTCTACAGATGACCACAGAACATACATGAGATGCACAGAAACAGACCTACTGAAGAAAAAAAAATGCATATCAAACAAGGAAAAGAATCACCATGAAGGACCGTCAGCAGATACAACTAATAAAAGAATTAATACCACAAGAACTGGAAGTAATAGAACTATCTAAAATAGACTTTATATTAAGTATATTTAATATTTTTTAAGGAGAAGAAACAAAAGCAATGATCATGGAAGAACGGGAGAGTATGGAAAATGAACCAGGAGATTAGAATGAGAACTAAGCAGAACTTTTGGAAATGAAAATGACATTAGGATAAAAAAACTTAATAAGCTAATCATAGGTTAGACACAGTTGAACATAACATTAGTAAATCAAAAGACAGATCTGAGAAAAATCAGTCAATACACTATACAGAAAAGAGATGGAAAACCTGAGAGAGTAGACTAGAAAAGTTTTAAAAATATTTAATAGAATCAAGAAGAGCAGAGACAGAGTTGGGAAGAGGTAATATCTGAAGAGAAATGGCTGTTAATTTTAAGAATTGAAAAAAATAAGATAAATCTTCAGATTAAAGTAGATGACCAGCCTGGATCAAGATAAATAAGCCAAATTTGTATCTAAAAACATTGAGGGGACTGTGTAGACCAAAGATAAGGAAAAATCTTAAAGCTTCCCAAGAAAAGTAAGAGTACTTATTAATGACAATTAGATTGATAATGACTTCTCATAAGTATTAATAGATGCCAGAAAGAAATGGAATGTCATCGTTAGTATGCCAAGGGGAAGATAACAGATGCCAACCTAAAATTCTATATATTCAACTAAGCTATAATTTAACACAACGTTAGAGAATGCCCATCTCAAAAACTTGATCCACAAATTAAATGTAAACATTTGCCACACCTGTTAATGTCATGAATTCAGCTGGAGATTTGTTTAGCTGAAAAGGACCAGACAAGAGGTAGATGGCTTTTTAATGACTTTTGTTTCTTAGGTGTTCTTTATTCAGGGCATAGGATGAGCATAAGAGGATGAACATCAGGGAATTCCCAATTTGCACAATAATGGAAGTTTCTGTGTCTATTGTGGACAGACAGAAATGCAGATTATATACATGTTGTGGGGGTAACATTCATCTTCTTTTGTCTAGATATGGGCTACATTGATTCTGAGGCTTACCATTTGTCATTAGAAGGTGAATGTGTATGTTTTTGAGCCAATAGTTGACCATTGGATGGTCAGGAAGCACAAGGAGACACAATTGCCTCTCACAGCCAGGAGTGAGACTGACACAGCTGGCCTTGAACTGCCTTTAAGGAGTCCCCTGTGATGATGTTTGAACAGAAGAAAATGTTCTGCTGAGTAATTACTGGGTCTGAAACAAATTCCAAGTTTCCCCAATGGAGGAAAGTGGCCCTGAAGGGCCATTAAATTCTTTCAGAATGATAAACATTTTTTTTTGAAATTTGAACACCTTACAGTCTTATCACCTTAACGTAACTTTTCTTGAATTGGTATATAATATTCCACTTCTGGACCACATGCATATGTGTCCACTTCCTAATACAGATGTAATTAATTGTACTGTTCATGCCATTTTGCCTTTTGTGTAGCCTGGGTTTGCTAAAATTTTTAGCTCTATTAGGAGCAGTGTGGCACTGGACAAATGATATAACCTCTCTGAGCCTCTGTTTCCTTTTTTTATAAAATCAAATGGGGGCAATAAGAGCTCCCACGAAAATGTGTGTTAGAGGGACTGGGTGCTTGGGATGGGAAGGTAAACAAATGCAGATGTCGCCCCTGCCTCGTGGGTTCACAGTCTGGTTGGGGTTAGAGACAATCACCTCACTCTGCAACGGTGGTGAGTGCTCGGGAGCAGAGGTTCATGGTCCTGTCCAAACCTGAAACACAGGATTTGACTGAGTTAGTTGGTCAGGGAGCCTGCCCTGAGGTACTGAAGCTTGTTTTGAGCTGAAGTCTGGAGGGTGGAAGGAAGAATAGACAAAGAGATGGAGAGGAGTGTACTAGTCCAGGGAACAGCAGGTGAGAAGGGCCTGAGAAGGGCCTGTGAAGGGGGGGAACCAGCAGTGTCTAGGTGGCTGTGTGATGTCAGTGTGACTGGACAGCGGGGCGGGCATGGCATGGGGGGCCAACAGGAGCAGAGTCTGTAAAGAACTTTCTGGCTGTGGAGAGTGGATTGAGGGGACCAGCATAGGTGTAGGCAGACCAGGGAGGAACTATTGCTGTACTCTTCAGCCAGAAGGGGACAGTGCCATGTTGGCAATGGAAGAAATGGAGTGAAGTGAATGGATTCAAGAGATATTTAGGAGTAAAATCTCAGGAGCTGGTGATGGATTGGATGGAGTGGAGGAGGGGCAACAGTTGCATGAAATCCTTTTGTGAGTGAACCAGATAGTTCTAAAGCAGCAAACAATGTAATAAAAGGTGGCAGAACATTGATGCACAGCCTAAACCAAAGTACACATAAATTTTCCTTTGAAGATGTCTTTGGAAAAGGATGAACATGTATCTATACAACATGTATAGATACTGAGTTTTATGATATGGTTGCAAAATTAATTTTAAAAATACATTAAGCCTTAGTTTCAGAATATGAAGAGCACCACTTTAAAAAGTCATATATAGATTAAAGTCACTTATTATTGCCAGAATTATTAAGGTTTTATCAAATAAGATAATTTATATGAGTGGAAAACGTGAATTGAAGGGAAACTTCTGAAACTATTTAATTTAAGTAAAATCCACCTTACTTGAACTCACTCTGCAGGACTACAAAGAGATGGTTTGTCTGGAATTAGTCATGATGTAATAGACAAGGTGTGTTTGAGGATAGTGTTTTTAAAAGACAACTGACTTGATAAAAGACATAGGGATATTATGACTTTTGATTCCCTTAGCAAAATGTATATATTTGATTTAGTTATGACTTTATTCACCTGACAGAACTGCATCTGACATGAAGTAATTCTAACACTGGACCAAGAGATATATTCAAAATATAAATACAGTATAATTTTCTTTACAAAATGATTCACAACAGCCTTGAAAACAACAACTTCTCTAACTGTTTTTAAAGCAGGCAATTTACAAAACCAAAATTTTACACACATTTCAGGAACATGTCTGTGATGTGAGCCTCATGGCTTGAGATACCATCGGTATGCTAATGACCACTGCATTCAGATTTCTAGCTCAAGTGACTCCCCTTAATGTGACCCTGGTATTATCCACTACTTAGTGAATATTTCTGAGCTCCTGCTAACTGCTGGATATTATGCTGGGTCTTGGATAAATAGTAATGAATAGTGTAGTTAGGTTCCTATCCTATCCTTATGGGGTTAGTGAAGGAGTTATGCCAGTAAATTCATGCAGGAATGTATCTTTCTAAGGAGTGGCCACGGCGTTGATGGAAGGGAGACAGTGAGGCAAGAGCATAGTGTAGGAGATGGCTTCACATTTAGGGTCAGGAAAGGCCTCTCCTAGCAGATAACCCTCTTAGGCTGGGACATGAAGGATGGGGAGGCAGCCGTGTGAGGGACGTGTTGGGGAGACTGAAGCTGAGGGAGTGAAGCCTCTGACATGGGAAAGAGCTGGCATGTTTGAGAAACTGAAAGGTCAGTGTGGCTGGAATGTTTGAGTAAGTGGACTTTAAAAAAATGCTGGTAATAAATCAAAGCTGTCAGATAGTTGGGGAGGGGTGTTGAGACGAGGGAAACCAGAGGTGACCTGAAGCTAGATTAAGGAGCCCAGATTTAATATAGTGAAATTCTGGCTCTTTCTAAAACATCAGTCTTCCTTCCTATCAGGTAAGTTTTGTCTGTACCATTATCTGTCACTTGATCAAGAACATAGTTAAATACTTGAAGATTATCTGAAAGTGAAAATGCTTTCTCTGATTAATCTTGCTCAGTCATCTGATTGCAGGAGAACATTTTGTGTTGTGCGGTTATTTGTGTGCTAGAAACTTCTGACCTGGGCTATTTAATATTCACAGCAACTAATGAGACCATCTGTGTGCTTGAAAAGCAGAGTGGAAAAACTTACAATTGTGTAATTAACCCTTGGTTCTTGTGCAATGTTCTCTTTGCTCAAATAGTGTTTTTTTTTTAATCAGAGGTTTTTATTTATAAAAGCCAGTCTGATTTTCCTAATTATTTCAAATCTTACTATGATTCATTAACATGTTACACCATCATTAATTCAATTCATCCAGATCTAGAACATTTTGCATTGCTATGTCTGTCTTAACTGTAATCCAATTCTTTGGACCAAAGGATTTTTTTCTTTGTTTACTAAGCCTTACCTTTTTCTTAGTCCATGTGTCTTCTTCTTTGAATATATGTTTTTCTTTGTGTTGAGAGTATTAGACATTCCTGGTGGAGTTCAATTTTTAAGGCCTCTATAGTATGCCTTAGTGATGCAGTGGAAAGAGCACTGTGGTTGGCATTGAAGTTAGACAGACCTGGGAGTGAATCCCAACTCCACTACCTGTTTAGTTGGTTAGTTCCATAAATTTTTGAATCTTATTTTTCTCATCTGTACCATGGAGATAATAATCTCTTTTTCATAGGGCTGACAAGATTAAGTGAGATGATGTATGTAAAGCATAGCACAGTGCCTATCACTGCGGCTTTGGCAGATCAGGTTGAACTACTTAGAACCGTATTTCAAATAGTGGGATGGATTTGCACTGGTTCTTCTGTGTCCTTCCACCTAGTCCCCTACTGCCCAAGAACACATTTATTTCTCACTAGGGATAGAGGAAGGAGTTGCTGGGTGGCACAAGGCTGGCTGTAGCCAGGAGGGAGCAGCAAGAACGTCACCACCTTGATCTGAAGACTCTGCCACAGGAGTGGGCTGCTAAGGAATGTCCAGGACAGTGTGGAGGTAAAACATCCCAACTGTGGGGGGAAAACTGCAGTTGGAAGCAACATTCAAAAGCGCAATCCAGTGCTATAGACACAAAGCTGGGCCATTCATTCAGAAAACATTGATTGAGAAACTGCCATGTGTCAGGCCCTATGCTAATCACGTACTTCACCAAGATGAACAAAACAGTGCCCAAGGAGGCTTAGGGTGTAGAAGGGGAGCCCCATAATTAGTACAGTGTGGTAGGTGTTGTCATAATGATGCTAAGCTGGGAAAGGTTGCAGGGATCTGAGAGACTGAAGCAACAAGAGCCATTTCATATTTCTGGGAGATAGAGGGGTGACAAAGGGTTTCAGAAACCCACTTAGCAGTCAAAAATGGATCAATAATTTACCAATAAATAACAAAGATAGGAAGGTAAGTTGTGGGTTAAGTAGTGAAGAATGACTTTGAAATCACTTGGTTTTAAATCCTTAAAGAGGGCCAGACAAGGAGCCAAGCCAGCAGGGTAATGAGATTCATTCTGACAGTACCTGTGGGATGCTTTCTGGAAGCTGGACACGGATCAGAGAACAGAGATGCAGCGTGCTCGCTCCCACCACAGGCCCTTCACAAGTGCTGTTCCTGGGCCCGTGCATTCTTCTTCACCTCTTTGTCCAACTCCTTATCCTTCGGATTTCAGCTCAAGCTTCAGTACCTCGGGGCAGGCTCCCTGACCAACTAACTCAGTCAAATCCTGTGTTTCAGGTTTGGAGAGGACCATGAACCTCTGCTCCCGAGCACTCACCACAGTTGCAGAGTGAAGCAATAGTCTCTAACCCCAACCAGACTGTGAACCCACAAGGCAGGGGCCACACCTGCATTTGTTTACTTTCCCATCCCAACCACCCAGTCCCTCTAACACACATTTTTTGGGAGCTCTGATTACTCTCACTTTGTTCTATATGCATTGACTTGAAGCAGAAATCATTTGAACAGCTCCAGTGACCTGAAATTGTTCCTATGTAACAGCTGTTGGATGTAGCCCAGAGAAGGGTAAGATCTACCTACAGAGTAACAAAATTTCTGATTTTATGGTAAGGAGAAATGACATTGAATTACTTACTTTTAACACTGGAAATTTTAGTGGACTTGCAGTGTTTGGGAACATTTCTGAAGCTTGGCTAAGTATTCTAAATGTTAACTGGCAATCTCACTAAAGACTTTTTGTTGTTGGTTGGGAGTGCTCAGAGAGTGTTGAAGCTGGTTTATTCTCTTCACCTAGTCTGGCAGTGTCTTGCTGCACAGATGTAGCATAATGATCCCCCTTGATGCTGATATTTAAGAGAATAGCTCATCTGTGGGAGCCAGGAGAGCAGTCATCTGTTCAGCTCTGGTTATTGTCATTTTATGCATCTCCTTTTCTTTAAAATCACTCTCAGGAGACCCATGTCTGTGATTGTTCGGGTGAAGATGCAGCTGAGAGAGTAATGCTGGAGAGATTAGAGGTATTTATCATCTTTCTCTGCAGCCAACATTTGTCAGGTAGATTTCCTAGTAAGAATTCACTTGAGAATAAACAGAAACACTCAACTTGCATTTACATTAAGATCTCAAAATAACCGTGTTCCAGAATTTTCTTAAGTCTCATAATTCTGGGAAACTGAAGATTTATTATAGGAAATACCTTACTTCTTACCACAGTATATCCCCACAGTACCTATCTTTTTCTGTTCCTACAGTTCATAGACATAACTAAGTCAGTAAAAATCTGGAAATTATTTGCAGCGAGATAGAAGGTAGTTTACTGTTGGAATGATTGAAATCTGTGAATGTAATTTAAACACCGTCGGGGGATTTAAAAATCACCATATGTGTCTATCTCTCCTTTCTGATTGCTGCACAGAGAACTCTGTTATCCGGCTTCTTGTTTAAGCCACCGTGTTTTGGGGCGATTTGTTATGCAGCCATAGGTAACTGAAACAGTGGATCTATGGCACCTGGTTAATGATAGGCAGCTGGGGTCTTGTGGAAGCATTTATCCTCAGCTGGGCCCAGTAGCAAGCTAGGAAGGAGCTGTTGCTGAAAAGGCGAGTTGTTACCAGAGAGAGACCCTAGAGTCTTTGCTGTGATTCTTTTATGAGGGCTTGCCACAGACTCCATACCAAGTCTCTGTTTACTATTGACATTTGTAGTTCCCTAGGACCTACTACTGGTCGTGAGCAGTGAATGGAAGGGAGGAGTGCATGAGAGCTTGGGCCTCCTGCAGAGACTTCTTTTTATTTAACTGTAGTCACCTTGCTGCACACTACACTACCAGGACTTATTTATCTTGTGTCCTGAAGTTTTTACACTTTGACCATCTTCACTCATTAATCCCACTGCTACCTCCTGCCTCTGGCAACCACTGATCTGTTCTTAGTATCTATGAGTTGTTATTTTTTAGATTTCATACATAAGTGAGATCATACAGTATCTGACTCATTTCACTTAGCATGATGCCCTCAAAGTCCATTCATGTAGTAGACCATCCTGCATGGCTTGAGCCCAGTTCCCACAGGGAGATGCACGGGACCCACGTCCACAGATAGGTTCTCCTGTGGGGAATCAGGCCTGCAATGTGCCTATGCCGCTATGAGTCTTGCTTTTTGCTAAAACTCCCTCACCCTAAATTCAGGACATTTACTGCAAAGCAACTTCCTAAAAACCATGCTAAACCTTCCAAGGATGAGTGTAAGGGTCCAACTACTTTTGCCTTTTCATTTGCAAATATCCCTCTTCTGTCATGTGATTAGTGGCATTGACTCTTTTGTTTTCTGTAAAAGGTAACCACCTAAAGCAAGCCTGTGCATAGTTAATGAGGACCTTCTTGTAATGTGCCCAGTAAGACAATAAAAGCTCATTGGAGCAAGGGCTCCTCTTGAGAGAAAAGCCATGCTGTCCCTTTTCCTCCACCGGACTCAATAGTCTGTGTGAATGTCTCATTTTCATCTATAATGACGCGGGCCCCACTAGCCGGGGTCCACATCACATTCATGATGTTGCAAATGGCAGGTTTTCTTTTTTTATGACTGAATAATATTCTATATATATATATATATATATATATATATATATAAAATGAGGAAAAGTCAATTTATAGTTGCTTATGTGGAAAATAATATAATAAGTAAGAAATAATATGAGAATAAATTTGTTTCCTGCACTCACAACTGTAAACCTACTTCTGTCCCACCCTGTGTATTCACAGGACATTTTTTAATCTATTCCTCCATCGATGGACACTGTATCTTGGCTATTGTAAATAATGCTGCAATGAACACAGGGGTTCATACATCTTTTCAAGTTAGTGTTTTGTTTTCTCTGGATAAACACCCGAAAGTGGAATGGCTGGATCATAGGGTAGTTTGGGCTTCTACTCTTGGAGGAACCTCCATGCTGGTTTTGATAGTGGCTGCCAGGACTTTTTTTAGCTCTGGGTCCCGCTCAAAACTAGTGTGCACCTGAACATGGTGATCAGTTCTTCAAACCCAAATCAATGTTGAAGTACTTTGAGGGCTTATAATTTATACTCCCACCAGCAGTTTATGAGAATACACATTCCTTCACATCCTTTACCATGCTTGTTATTGCCACATCGTTTAATGTTTACCAATCCATTTGGTGTAAAATAAAACCTCATTGTGATGTTAATGCATTTGGCTAATTACTAAGGAGGTTGAACAACTTCTTACATATTTATAATTTTTGTCTACTCTCTTTAAGGCAGAATTCATTTCTTTGTGGTCATATATTGGAGGTACTCATTTTCTTACTAGCTGTCAGCTGGGAACCATGCTCAGCTTCTAGCAAGACACTCAGGTCCTTGCTGAGTGGCCCTCTCACAGGCCCTCCTGACTCCTTGGGTGTTTGCTTCTTCAGGGCCAACAGAAGAATCTACTTCCAATATTGCCCTCCATGGAAGACCTTTTAAGGGGTTCCCCTGATTAGGTCATCCCACATAGTATCATCTTCCTCTTGATTAACTTAAAGTCAACTGATTAGGTATCTTGTTTACATTTTCAAATTTCTTCACTTTTGCCATAGAAGATAACCTAATCACAAGGGGAGGGGCGTATATGGAGCAGACACGAAGTGGGTGTGGGGAACCTCAGAGTTCTGCTGACTATGCAGTGGGACTCTCAGGGCTGTGCTCTCCCTGCTAACTTCTGTGTCTCTTTTGGAGTCTAGGGCATGCAAATTTCAGACACTCTGCAGTGTCAGGGACTGAGAAGAAACTCAGGCCTCTTTCCAGGCCTGTCAAGCAGTTCTCCACTCTTCTCTGTGGCTGAGGGCCTGCAGGACTGTGAGCTTTTCACTGAGGTTTGTATCAGATCTTTAAATTAAAGGGAGAACCATTTCCTTTTCCTCCTGCAAGTCCCTGGGAGGAGTGGGCAAGGAACAGGACTCTCAAATCATTTCTGATTCTATTGCTTTTTCTCCAAACTCTTCATATGCCCTCTAATCCTCAAAGATTTTATTTGTTCTCTCCTTTGGGGGCTGGGGCCGGAAGGAAAGAAAGAGATGGCTAGTTAAGTCCTCTTCCAAGTCTATTGCTTAGGTAAGGATCTCAGCCCTGTAATCATAAAAGCTAAAAATTAACTTCTTTTGTGCCTATTTGCATTACAAATATGGTTTAGCTTCTCATGGGGCAGTAGGGGCCAGGGTTAGTTTAAAGAAGTGCTGAGAGCTATAGCCGCAAACAATGGGATTGCAAGGCTTTCTCATGACTCCCAGCCTCCTGTTATATATGAGTTAATACTTCATATACAACCCGCCACAATAATTTCCAAAATAATCTAGGTTTTCTGAATTATCTTGTTAATTGTATAAGCTCTCTGTTAATTTTTATACCTCCTTCTCTGAATTCCTTATTGATGAACATTTCCCCCTTCTCTGAAGCAGTGGAAACCCCAGAGAAGGACAAGCTGAAACAGATCTAGATATTAACAAAATGTTAATTAAGTTTCCCCTTGCTGAGGGGAAGGCTGAACTTGGCAGTGTTTCTGAGAGTATAAAGGATGTGTGCTTATACAAATTAAGAGTGTAACTCAAGTGAAATTAGTGGAAGTCACTATAAACCCCAAAGTTTAGTAAATATAAAGAGTGGTTTTGGGTTAGAATCAAAGTAAATGGGTAAAAGCACTTGGTATTTCTCACCAGAACAGTTACATTAAGAAAATTTTATACTCAGCTACTAACCAGCCTTTTTCTTCATCCCCAACCCTCAATACACAGGCTGGATTGTCACAATAAACAGTCTGCTGATCTTGTGGCATTAATGCAATTCGTGGAAAAACCTCTAAGGAGAATACAAGACCTTGGTTGGTCTGCTTCGTCAAAGGCAGATGGAAACATTGTCAGGCTGCTAACTCACCAGGCAGCCCTTCTGGGATACCACTTGTCTTCCCATCCCATTTTTGGTCTTCCTGACTACCTTCTTCATGTTCTTTCAACCCATTTCCAAGACATAGGTTTATCCGGACCTCATTTCTACATAGCTAATTTCAGAATGCTCATTTCCTCCTGATTTTTGAATGATTTTTCTTTTGAATTTATTTTTCTTTACCTGAATTGAATTACCTTTTTAGCAAAGAGTAGATTTTTATCTAACCTGAACACCTGGGACATAGCAGCTGCTCATATTGTTGATGATGTGAACACATCCTTACTTGTCTATCCCCCCACAAGTCTGTGAACACTTTGAAGGTAAAGACCTGTTTGATCCATTTTTGGATCTCTTGTATCGAACACACTGCCCACCACATACTAGATTCTCAACCAGAGTTTACTGGATAAGTAAATAATAGCCAGAGATTTACTGCTGTGTCTCAGCATACTGCAAACAGAATAAGAAGCTCTGATGTTATCATTTTAGAATATATTACCTTAGAAATAGGTAAGGAAAGGTTGTTGTGGGTCTTCAAACAATTACTGGGAAATTGAACCAAAGAGGGATGCAACGAGGAATAATTTTTAAGAGGTTACAGGTGAGTATTCTCTCTATGCAATTTTTACAAAGTCAAGCACATTTCTGATTTGAAGCAAAGAACAAATACATCCTTTCTTGAGATGAAATACAATCTTTAAATGCTCTCTTGAAATTCATGAAATCCTTTCAGAACCAAATGACCACAGGGAGTTGAAATCTTTGCTGATGTCTGAGTCAGGCAGCTGGAATAATTTTCATTAGTAGTACTACTTGCTGATTTGCTAACTACCTCAGAGTACATCTCATTTATTCCCACAGTAGATGACCTTAATTTGCTTCAGCTGAAAAGGAACAAAGACATGATGAACAGCAACTGTTTCCTTCTCAGTGAGGTGCTCAGGTTTGAAAATAAGATGAAATAAAGATCTGTTTTATTTTTCCAGTTTCCCTCAAAATTTTCCAGTTTCTTACTTTTCCTCCACATTTGCCCATAATTTCCTATACATTTTAGTTACCTGAATATAGTCATTTTTGCTGCTCTGTTAACCTTACTGAGGCTAGTTTTTTTCTGCTATAATTAAGGTGGTAATTAGTTTGATTCCACATGTGCCTTATTTTTCTTCTTGTCAATGCAGACTTCCAAACTGATCACAGCATACCCAAATTTAAAAAGTATTTCAACTTCTTTGGGGCAGTGCTATGCATTGGGAAGACTAGATTTTAGAATTAGACATATCTCTTTCAGATTCCTGACTCTGTTACTTACTCCAAAGTGTGTGACCTTGAGTATATTTAACAATATCTCTTGATTGGGAACGTGTGGAAAACAACTACTATAGCATAGGAATTGCTTGAGGTTTAAATAAGTTAAAAAGCCTTGATAAATGGTCATTATTTTTTCCCAAGCAAATACTTTAACTAACATTGAAGTTTGTTAGTGATTCTCTAATCTTGCTTTTAAAGAGCCTGGTTAATGACTGGTTAGTATCAGTCAAGCAGGAATAATTAGCAATAATGGAGTAAGATTTGGTAAAATTTAAAATTAATATTTTGGTGATACAACTCTATCATTTAAAAACTACTTTAAGCGTAGTTGAAAAAAAATGACAACCCACATTTAATGCAATATTTCACTTTACTGATGAGGAAAGATAACCGAACAATTTGTTGACTGATGTGGCAAACATCACATGGAGAGTTCAGTCTGGTTGGATTCATGGGTTTCCAGGTGAGGGCTGATACGCTGCATCCACTGATTTCTCACTTCTGTTCTTTTCTTTCCATTGCTACAATTTCCATAGTACTTCAGAACCTCACTATTTTTTTACTGGGACTAGATCAAGAGCATCCTACTTGGCCCCTCTGTCTCCAAGTTGCCCTTCTCTCCGACCCACCTTCCCTGGTGTGGTCAGATTAATCAGATTGTTACATTCTTCTGTTCAAATACCTCTCCTGACTCCCCAGTGTCTGCTAAGTCATTTTCAAACTCATTAGCCTGGCACTCCAAGTCTTTCAGAACATAGTCTTAGGTTCATACACTTATTTAATGAATATTATCGAGTTCCTACTATATGCCAGGTCTAGGTGTTGAGAATTTAACAGTGAACTAGGCATAATCTCTGCCCTTGCTAAGTTTATATTCCAGTTCAGTGGTTCTCTTAGGGTGTCTGCAAAGTGAACATTGTTTTCATAATAATATGAAGATAAAATTTGTCATTTTCACTCACATTTTATTTTCTTATATGTGTACAGTGAAGTTTTCCCAAGGCTACCTAATAATATGATATCACAACTGACTAAGTGTAGAAGCAGATGTGGGAATCCAGCTATCTTCTGTTAGATCAGGCGTTAAAAAGTATTCCAAAAATAGAAAGCACTGTTATTCTTTTTTATATTGTTTGAAAAAATATTTTGCCTAAAAATGTTTACATCGATATGTAATTGATTTTAAAGTTATTTTTAAATAAATAAAGATTTAAAGTGTTTTGGTTCTTTAAAAACAACTTTATTGAGGTATACAAAATAATTGATATACAAAATACTGCATAAATTTAATGTATACAATTTGATGAGTTTGAATATATGCATACAACTATTAAACCATCTCCACAATCAAGGTAATAAACATATCCATCATCTCCAAAAGGTTCTTCTTGTCCTTCTTCCCCCATTTTACTTTTTGTGGTAAGAACATTTAAAATAAAATCCACTATCACTGGCTGGTGTAGCTCAGTGGATTGAGCGCGGACTGGGAACCAAAGTGTCCCAGGTTCGATTCCCAGCCAGGGTACATTCCTGGGTTGCAGGCCATAACCCCCAGCAACCGCACATTGATGTCTCTCTCTCTTTCTCTCTCTCCCTCCCTCCCTTCCCTCTCTAAAAATAAATAAAATCTTTAATAAAAAATAAAATAAAATAAAATAAAATCCACTATCTTTATAGAAATTTAGTGCACAATATAGTGTTCCTAAGTGTAGGCACTATGTCATGCAGCAGATCTCTAGAACTTATTCACCTTGCAGAACTGAAAATTTATATCCACTTTTATACAGTAACTATATATAGACATAGCCCACATAAACTAAATAATGTAAAGGGGTCCTAAGACCTAAACATTTGAGAACTGCATTTCTAGTTATTTTATTTTAAAAAATACTTTACTGTTGGTCTATTACAGTTGTCCCATTTTTCCCCTTTGCCCTCTTCCACCCAGCCCACCCCTTGCCCCCACAGTCAATTCCACCCTGTTGTCCATGTCTGTGGGTCCCTTTCCCTTCTTTCCACCCTTATCCCCTTCCTTCTTCCTCTCTGGTTGCTGTCAGTATGTTCCTTATTTCCATGCCTCTGGTTCTATTTGGCTCATTTGTTTGTTTTGTTGATTAGGGTCCATTTGTAGGTGAGAGCCTATGGTATTTGTCTTTCACTGCCTGATTTCACTTAGCATAATGCTCTCCAGTTCCATCCATGCTGGTGCAAAGGGTAGGAGCTCCTTCTTTCTTTCTGCTGCATAGAATTCCATTGTGTAAATGTAGCATAGTTTTTTGATCCACTCATTTACTAATGGGCACTTAGGCTGTTTCCAGTACTTGGCTATTGTAAAGAATGCTGCTATGAACATAGGGGTGCATAGGTTCTTTTGAATTGGTGTTTCAGGATTCTTAGGGTATAATCCTAGCAGTGGAATCACTGGGTCCAAATGAAGTTTAATTTTTAGTTTTTTTCCAAGTGGCTGCACCAGTCTGCATTCCTACCAACAGTGTAGTAGGGTTTCCTTTTCTCCACAACCTTGCCAGCAGTTGTTGTTTGTTGATTTGTTAATGATGGGCATTCTGACTTGTGTGAGGTGGTTTCTCATTGTGGTTTTCATTTGCATCTCTCTGATGGCTAGTGATGCTGAGCATCCTTTCATATGTCTATGGGCTCCCTTTCATAAGCCTTGGAGAAGTGTCTGTTCAGGTCCTTAACCAATTTTTTCTTTATTTCAAAAAGATTTTATTTATTTATTTTTAGAGAGAGGGCAAAGGAGAGAGAAAGAGAGGGGGAGAAACATCCATATGTGGTTGCCTCTCATGTGCCCCCTAACTGGGCACCTGGCCCAAAACCCAGGCATGTACCCTGACTAGGAATCAAACTGGTGACCCTTTGGTTCATGGTTGGCACTTAATCCACTGAGCCACAACAACCAGGGCCCTTTACTCATTTTTAAATTGTATTGTTTGTCTTCCTGGTGTTGAACTGTATGAGTTCTTTATATATCTTGGAGATCAAAGTCTTGTCCAAGTTATCACTGGCAAAAATATTTTCCCATACAAAGGGAAAATATTGGATCCCATATTGGATCCCTTTTAATTTTAATGATGTTTTCCTTAGCTGTGCAGAACCTTTTTAATTTAACGTAGTCCCATTTGTTTATTCTTTTATTTCTCTTGCCCTAGAGGATGTATTGGTGAAAATATTGCTGTGTGGGATATCTGAAATTTACTGCCTGTGTTTTCCTCTAGGACTTTTATAGTGTCATGGCTTACTATTTTTTTTTGTTTCCATTTTGAGTTTATTCTGGTGTATGGTCTCAGTTGGTGGTCTAGTTTCATATTTTTGCATGTACCATTCCAGCTCTCCCAGCACCATTTGTTTTAGAGGCTATTTTTATTCCATTTTATGGTCCTACCCCTTCATCAAATATTAATTGACCATAGAGGCATGGGTTTATTTCTGGTCTCTTTATTCTGTTCCATTGATCTATGTGTCTGTTCTTGTGCCAGTACCAGACTGTCTTGATGACAGTGGCCTTGTAGTATAGTTTGATGTCAGGTATTGTGATCCCTTCCACTTTGTGCTTCTTTCTTAAGATTGCTGAGGCTATTTGGGGTTGTTTTTGGTTCCATATAAATTTTTGAAGTATTTGCTCTACATCTGTGAAATATGCCATTGGTATTTTGATAGAGATTTCATTGAATCTATAGGTTGCTTTGGGTAGTATGGACATTTTAATGATGTTAATTTTTCCAGTCCTTGAACATGGAATAGTCTTCCATTTATTTGTATCTTCCTTAATTTCTTCCTTCAGTGTTCTGTAGTTCTCTGAGTACAAATCTTTTACCTCCTTGGTTAAGTTCATTTCTAGGTACTTTATTTTTCTTGTTGCTATAGTAAGTGGGATTTCCCCCCTAGTTTCTCTTTCTGATATTTCATTGTTGGTGTACAAAAATGTCTTTCATTTCTGCATATTGATTTTGTACCCCGCTGTTTTACCAAATTCACTTATTAGGTCAAGTGATTTTTTTGGTGGAGTCTCTAGGATTTCCTATGTACACTATCATGTCATCTGCAAACAATGACAGTTTTGTTCCCCCTTACCCAATTTACATGCTTTTTATATCTTTTTCTTGTCTGATCACTGTGGCTAGAACTTTCAGTACTATGTTGAATAAAAGTGGTCAAAGTGGACACTCTTTTCTTATTCCTGATCTTAGTGGGAAAGCTTTTTATTTTTTGCCTGGTGAATATGATGTTGGCTGTAGGGTTCTTGCATATGGCCTTTATTATGTTGCAGTATGCTCCCTCTATTCTCACTTTGCTGAATTTTTTTTTATCACAAATGAGTGCTGTACTTTATCAAATGCATTTTCTGCATTTAGTGATATGATCACGGGATTTTTGTCTTTTGTTTATGTAGTGTATTACATTTATTGATCTGTGAATGTTGGACCTTCCTTGCATCCCTGGGATGAATCTGACTTGATCATGGTGTATGATCTTTTTAATGTATTGCTGGATATGGATTGCCAATATTTTGTTGAGGATTTTAGCATCCATGTTCATCAAAGATATTAGCATGTAGTTTTCTTTCTTTGTTGTGTCTTATCTGGTTTTGGAGTTAGGATAATACTAGGCTTATAAAAAGAGTTTGGGAGTCTTCTCTCTTCTTGAGCAATTCTACTTGTTTTAGAAAATAAATGGATAATATGACATCAGATAATGACAAAGTTCATGAAAAATAAACACAGCAGGAAAAGAAAATAGATCAATTGGGCCATCAGTAGGATCATTATCTATAAACTGTGCTCTGATTAAAGTGAATCACTTAACCTTCCTAGAACACCATCCATGGCCTTTTACCTTCATGCCTTTGTAATGATAGTCCTTCTGTCCATTTTGTTTCTTCCCCATTTTCATGTATCAAAATTCTATCCTTATTTTAGGGACAATCTCAAATGTCACCTTAGCCATAATTCTTTCCCTAATTTTTTTCTAACAGAAGTAATTTACTTTTTAAAAAAATATTACTATCCTCAATGATAATATTTTGATCTTGTGACATTCATAATTTAATACTCTGTACAAATTTATAGTTATGCATATACCACTCATATTCTTCTCAAGTTTATGGAACTTCTCAGGGTTGGGGACTGTTTCTTTTTTACCCTCAATACAAACCTTCTCTTTATCAATGAGGCTTACATTCAGCAATAACAGAAAACCTCCAAATAATAGTGGTTTCACCAAGATGAAAGTGGTTGTTTCTCATATAAGTCAGAAGGTCAGTAGTCTAAGGCTGGAGTAGTTATTATTGTTATCCTTTATTATTATTGTACTTTTCCCATCACCATTTGTCACCCCATCCCTCGTCTACTTCCCCCTGCTATTGTCCATGTCCATGAGTTCTTTTTCTTTTTTAGTTGAACTTTCAGCAGGTGAACAACATTGAGCTTCAATCTCCAAATTATTTGTTGGGTAATGAATACAAGGAGATTTTTATTTATCACAATTTGCTTGTTTTCTTTAAGGTAGGTATTAGAAACAATTAAGGAACTCTGTAATCCATCTTTTCAAACTTCATTATTTTAGGGTTCACCAGTTGATCAATTGCTGGTATTTGAACAGGTGGTGTTTTTTATTAGACCTCCCAGCTTATTGTTTTTACTATTTCACCTTCTCCTGATTCCCCTTCTCAACAGTGATAAAGACTTCACTCAACACTTTCTTGCTATAAATATCCCAAACTTCCCTGCATCACCTGATGCCCTGGTCCTCACATCTCCCATGCAGACCTATCACAGAGAAAAACTGCTTTTGGAAGAAATCCCTAGTGCTTTGCTCAAGTCATTGGGTTAGTCCGCATATTTGTTCTACATAAAAGCAGTTAAAGAACATTTGTAATTTCAAGGTACCAAAAATATTGGAGCATAAACCTAAGCTATGTTTGCTTTCCAAATTCTTTTCACTGCGTGCAATCTTAGTAAATGATAGAACCTATCTTTAAATTTTGAATCTGAATCTTTATTTCTACAAAATGTTTCACTGGGATCTAGAGAAGCATTCTCGGATCCCCTCTGCCTCCTCGTCCACACTCTCCTACAGACAATGTCTACTTCTGGTTCTTTGAGCTCTCAGGAGACAGTCACTCCTCCACACAGGAAAGTCTGGGATTCCACACAATTGAGTTTATATTTAAAATAATCCATTGGGTCGTAATAAGCAGTCTATGGTCCACAAAGTATAAATGCTTGCAGTTTTAAGGTGTTGAGAATTTCCCCAGAGGTCAGTTCTTTAAAAAAGTTAAAATAAAAAGAACTTAATAGCAATGGTATTTACAGGGTTTGTTGTATTTTACTTTGTCACATGTAAAATACATTATTTTCTTTGGACTATACACATGTTGAGCAGCTTGTTTCAGGAGGGAGATACCACTGTGTCTGAAACAATGCTTACAAAGTGAAACGAAGTTGCTGATAACTGACTTAAATTAAGACAGTGGGATTTAGTTTTTCCATTCTGTGCAGTTTTCACAAAGGAAATGAACACTTTACAGGAATGCATTCATCATCTGTTTATTCATTTCATGAATATTTATTAAGGACTACTACATGCCTAACGCTGTGATAGATACTAGGGAACAGTGCTAGGCAATCGTCCCTGCCTTTATGGAATGCACAGCCTGGATGAAGGGGACAGACAAAGAAGTAAAACATGCAAAGTAAGTCATCATGTAAAATGTGATTGCTTGTTGGGGGAGCCGAGATTGCTATGGGAGTACCGGAGAGGGGGGGCATTTAATCTAGTTACAGTCTTTACAGAGCTTTCACATTACAAATACCTCCTCTGAGCCTCACAAATACCTCTGCAATGAGTAGCCCAAGGATTATTCTCCTATTTACAGATGAGAAATTAGTCTCTGAAAGATAAGCAAGACCCAAGTTCTCACTTCTCACTGCAGCTGGAGTGCCAGGAAGTGTGAGGTCTGTGGCCGTGCGGTGTGCACTTCCAGTCTCTGTGATTCCCTCATTCCTAGCATACAATTCCCATTGGTGTCAATTAATTAATTCTCGGGATCCTGCACAATTGCCTGGAAGCCATGAAGATGTTCTGGCTAACATGGCCCTAAGTACTCTTTAACATGGATTGACAAACCACTGTCCACACTGGGACCAGCCCTTGTAATTAAAAAAAAGGGCCAGGGATCTTCCAAGCAGACTACAGAAACTTAGGGGAGCTCAGCCATAAAGCCTGTTAGGATGAGCCACCACGTGGCAGTCTGCTCAGGGCTCTGTTTTTCTATTCTATTTAATGGAAGTCAGATTCTCCTAAGAAAAAACACCATTAGAATGTACAGAGTTTGTTCTGCTTCCTGGTTAGGGCCATCGAGTTGGACTGACCACTGCTGTTGGCCAGAAAAATTTCCCTAACAGATCTGTACATCCAACTGCATTCCGTTCTCTGATTATTCCACAGAAACTTCCCCTTTCTTACAAATTGTTGAATCTTCTGGAAATTTTAAAGTGATATGAGAGTTTTAATGAATAGTGTGCTTTACTAAGAGCTCTGGTAAGACTGAGGAGGTGGCGATAATTATTTCCTTAACTTGCAGTGTAGTAGGAAGACAATGGGCCTTGGAGTCGGTCCAAATCATCATTCCACCTCTTTCACTTTTAGCTGTCAATTCGGGAAGGTTCCTGCACTTCCCTGAGCCTCAGTTTCTTCAGAGGATGGTTGTGAAGATGAGAAGAAAGACATGTATTGTAACTAGTGCAGTGCTTGGCACACAATTAGTCCTCAATAAATGGGAAATATTATTATGATGGTTAAAACCTCTTTTTTCTCCCCAAGAACTCAATGCAAACTTTAGCATCTCTTTTAAGCCTGCCTTTTTTTTTTTTCACAGAGGAGATATAGTATTTGCTTTACATATTTCATTTATGTAAAGGTTAAAACTGAGCAAAAACAATTTTACAGGGTGGGTAAAAGTAGCTTTATAGTTGTGAGTGTGCAAAACAGTTTATTCTTGTATTATTTATTAATTCTTGTATTATTTATTTGTATTTCAACTGTAAATCTACTTTTGCCCACTCCTGTGTATTTGTTTAAGACTATACCTGGCAAAAGAAGGGGAAGGGACTAGACAAAGAACATGTATGAGTGACCCAGGAACATGGACAATGGTGTGGGAATTGACTGTGAGGGTGGGGGGTGGGATGGGAGGAGGAGGGCAAAGGGGGAAAATTGGGACAACTGTAATGGAATAACAGAAATAATTTAGTAATAAAAAGTCTATACCTGGCCAAACTGTGCAGACAAAAACCAAACAAACAAACAAACCCCCAAAACCCCAACTTTTACGAAAAGTAACCTCACGGGTCATCTGATCATGAATTCCTAACTGGACATGTCCTAGTGGGTAGTCACAGCCCAGGCCCACAGCTTCCTTAGTGAAAGGTTTTACATCAGCTCTGTCCATTGTTCTGGTGCATCTAGGTTAACGCACCTTTGGAATAACTACCCACAAGAAAGCATATAATCTTAACTATCCTGCAACCCAATCCCTCCATGTAACCTTTCTTATATTTTTGCCTTAATTTCCTTCTTTTTTAAGGGGTGGGGGTATTATTCTTTAAATTAAAGTTTACATGCAATATTGTTTTGTATCAGTTTCAGTTGTGCAGCACAGCAGTGGGTCAGTCACCCACTGATATTTCCAGTACCCACCTGGCACCATGCATTGTGATTAGTGTTATTGACTGTACTCCCTACACTGTACTCTGCATCCTGTGACTGTTTTGTAACTACCGGCGTGTGCTTCTTACTCCCTTCATCTTTTTCACTCAGTCTCCTAAGGCTGCTCCCCTCTGGGAACCATCAGTCTGTTCTCTGTACCTATGAACTGTTTCTATTTTGTTTGTTTATTTTGTTCTTTATATTTTTGTTTTTATTTTTTAATCCTCACCGGAGGATGTGTTTATCAATTTTTAGAGATGAAGGGAGAGGGAGCAGTCATAGAGAAGATTGTGTTGGGGGGAGCATGCTAAGGGGGAAGGGCGTGGGAGAGTCAGAAGCCCAACTGCTGGGCCACTGCAGGCAGGGATTGTCCTTTCTCTTCTCTGGGGAGATGCCCTTAATTTTCTCTTTCTTGCAGTTTACAATTCAAGGAGAAAGAAGGACCTAGAATCACAAAATAAATTTTTATTTGGTTCAATCAATCGATTGACTTAACTGGTGTTTTATGAGCACCTACCCTCAGGAGGTTTACTATTTAGGAGGGATGACTGATAAATAAATTAATACAAATTATGAAGCTGATGAGTATGAAGGCAGAGAAAATATAGGGAATTATGAGAATGGAGCAAGGGGGTCTAACCGAGAGCAGGGTAGGAAAGCCTCTTTGAGGAAGTGGTGTTTAAGCCGATAGCTGAAGAAATGCGTAGGTGTCCATCAGACAGAGGTGGGGAGGAGACAGGGAAGTGTGTTCCATGCAGTGACCCAGTGCCTACAGGAGGCCGAGCACCTGTGAGGTCCTGAGAGAAGTTCAGAACAGATGAAAGGAAGAGGCGAATGGCGAGATGACACCAAGAAGAGGACCAGATTTTGCAAGTCTTTATGGGCCAGGTGAAGGAGTTTGGGATTTATGTAAAGATGAGAGTGGGTAGGTCGCTGCAGGGTTTAAGCAGAGGTGCAGCACAATCAGATTAGCCTTCACACTTGGGCACAGGTGGCACAGGCTCCTGAGGGCCCCTCCCTCTGGTTCTTGTTCCTCTGTGAGTCTTCACTTCCTCTCACACTGCTGCCTGTTCTCTTTAAAAGCACTGAAAAAAAATGTATGAAATGAGCACTGTTTGTTCCCAGAACTGGTCACAGCATTACCTTTGAGGAAATTTGTTTTTCTTGGTAAATCCAATCCTCATTTTCTTAATTATGGTTTGGGTTTTCAGTAACTGTGACCTCCTGTAAATCAGCACTGATTTGCAGCTCTTAAATCTGAATCTTCAAAATAAGACACAGCAGGACAGGCGTGGGCTCTACAGGCCTTGGCTCTGATGGGTTTTCCCTGGGCAGGCAGCAGCCGATGGTGCTCAGGCTGTGGCTCTTTTTTGCGGTATTCTTCTGTGTAGCCAGAGCAGAGTTCCACATGTTTCTTCTTCTAGAGATGTGTAGTTGCCCATTCTGACCCACAGGTACCTCTCTCTGTCCTCATTCTTTCCAGTGGTTCTTTGCACTGGAAATCAAAATTAGCCTCCAAATGTATAAATCAAAGTCTTCAGTTCCCCATTTGCACTCCGGGGTAAGTACATAGAAACAAAGTAGGGACTTTGTTTCACTTAAAAAGGTTGTGCCCAATTTCTAGGTCTGTTTGTAAATTCCTGGAGGTCAGATGTCTTTTTTTTTGACTCTTCAACCTAGGTTGAAGATATCTATATCTATATCTATATCTATCTATCCTTCAGGTATATATATCCATGTATCTATATGTGTGTGTGTATATATATATATCATCCAGAAAGTATCCATCCATCCATGTACTATGAAAAATAGAAACATTTATTGAGGAAGATACAAGACACAAGAAACATTGTACACAGGACAATGACACCTCAATCCCCTTCAAAGTAGGTATCTTGGGACCTCACACACTTCTTCCAATCACCATCAGCTGTCCCATACACTTTTCCTGAAATTCATCTATGGTCTGAAATCTCTTCCCTTTCAAAGGTGATATTAATTTTGGAAAAGGTAGAAGTTGCAGGGCACCAAATCTGGGCTGTAGAGGGGCTGAGTCACCTGGGTGCTCTGATGTTTTGTCAAAAAATTTTGCATGAGATGTGACGCACGAGTGGGCACATTGTTGTGATGGAACTGCCAGTCACCAGTTGCCCATAGCTGTGGCCTTCTGAATCATCCAAATAGTTTCCACAGAGGAATGTTTAAGCTTAATGCAAAATTTGATGCAGATTTGTTGCTCTACTGGCTCAGTCATTTTGAGAGCCTGTTTGGAGGTTCTAGCAGGGAAGCACAGCTACTCATATACCCTTGACCAAAGACCGGCCCTCTCATCTAGTTGGGAAGGTTGTCCTCTTCAGTGAAGCACGCAGCTTTGGGAGGGATGCACATTGATTGGTGAGGAAGGAGGGGAATACCTGCCTAGCCAGACAGATCAGCCGAATCAACCCTGGTGATCAATGGGGTGACAGACGTCACAGCCAGATCACCTGCACACCCTGGCTCAGTCATTTTGAATTTGATGGCCATGCAGTACACATGCTCACTCAGCAGCATCTACTGCCCCCAATGACTAGTACAGTGAAGTCACTATTGTTCATGCATGTATTCCAGTCCACTGTCCTTGGCTTCCAAGCTGCATCAGTGTTACATCTGTTCTTGTTGTGTTAATAATGGTTGGACTTTTTCTAGACAGACCTCATATATATTTATTACTGAATTTTGAGAGAGAAGGCGGCAGGGGCAGGGTGGTGGGAGGGACACAGAGAGAGACAAATCAGTTGGTTGCCTCCTGTATGTGCCCAAATAGGGGCCAAACCTGCAACCCACATTTGTGCCCTGACTGGGAACAGAATCCACAACTCTTTGGTGTATAGGATGACTCTCCAACCAACCAAGCCATGCAGCCAGGGTGGCAGGTGCTTCTTCTTGCATCTAGAGTTTTGGAAACAATGAGTTCTGATAACACAAATAGAATGACTGAAAGGGGAAAGACATTAAAAAGTTCTGAGTCAGGATGGGAGGTTTACCAGAGACAGTGCTTTGCCAAGAAAAGACTGGCAGCTGGGTGGAAAGATGAGAACACCTGTGTGTGACAATTTGAAGAGCATCTGATTGGTAATCAGAATTACTGCTCTGAAGTGTACTCATTACTCAACTACTGGCTGATAGGGATGTACTTCCTAACAGGTAGGGGCACTACTCAACCCAGAAGGCTTCCACAGATCCTTTACTGGGCAATTCTTTCTTCGAATCTCCAATATTGTTGAAAGGTTCAAATGATAACCCACATAAAGTGCTTAGGAGAAGGTGAGCAATTAGGCATGTGCCATTTTCTTATTACAGAGGTTGCGATCATTATAGAGAGAGACCTGGTTTTGTGTATGGAGTTGTAATCATTCTTCCTGAAAAGCTATAGTCCTTTAACTTATTTGCTGAGCCATTGATTTGTGCATCAACAATTTATTGTTTAAATGTGCCAGACACTAATATTATCCAGTTAAAACAGGTGTGTAAAGTTTGATTAATTTTCTCAGGTTTTGGTTTCCTATTGAGGCATGTCATTCATTCATTTAAGAAATAGTTACTGACTATTAATTTTTGTCATGGGCATCCCTTTTCGCTTGTGGAGCTGGGATAAGTGGAGATGCTGTTGGTGGAGTAATACATAGGTCTTTCTGCTTTATCTTGAAAAACTGTTATCCACTGTAGTTGTTTGTTCTCATTCCTTGCTCTATTTTTCTCTATAGCACACTTCACATTCAGAAGTAGTATATATTTTATATCTTACTAATTCAGTTGTTTATTGTTTGTTTCCCTGCACTAGAGTATAAGCCCTGCAGGAAAGGGGTTTTGTGCATTTTGTTCCATGCTCCTAGCTTTGAACAGTGCCTGGCACATGTGTCCTGTAACTATTTACTGAGTGAATCTGTACCACATTTGGAGGCTCCATATCATACTTTGGTTTTGCTATCCTATCCTTAGACTCTTCCCTGAGGCTGGAGTTGTCTGGTGGTAGAACATCTGGTTGCTTTAACTTATATCGCCTTGCTCGGTGGTTCTTTGCAGATCACACTACTGAAGTATTCAGGTATCTGAAAAGAAGGCAGGTGGCATCTGGCCAGTCCCTCGTTAATCACCTTGAAGATTTCATTCACATGAAAGCTGTTTGGTTTACTTTAGAATGTATCAGGAATGATTCTCATTTGGGAATAATAGCTTTTAAAACATACTTACTATGTAGTGCACTCAATGCCTTACCTAGACTTTTCTCAATCTTTTCAACAAATCTATGTGGTCAGTATTAGAATTTAAATCTTGCAGGTGAGAAAATCAAGGCACAGACTGATTAAGAAAATTGAAGGTCACACAGCTAATTAGTGTCCGCACTGGGATGTGAACCCTGGTCTTGCTGACTACAAGGCTTGTGCACTAACCAGTAGGATACTCCTAAAGGGTCTTTAGTTGTATTTCTCTTCCAATTATTTGGTCTTAGAAGAGGAAAATTGACTTGCTTTCATTGCCTCTTGAGACCAGAGGTTGTCTGTCCTGCCTTGCAGACATTCTTCATCTTACTAAAAACAAGAGCATGTTTTAAATAATAAAGGATAATATACAAGATTTTATGTTAAAGGTCACTGCAATAGCTACCAACAATTTGTTTGCTCAGGTAGACACATAATGCTTATTAGTGAAGTTGGTGCTTGTTTCAAAACAATGTAGATTTCAAATGATGTAGAACAGTGGTTCTCAAATATTCATAGTAAGAATAACTTTTTCAGAATTTGAGCCTAAATCCCAGAGATTATGACTCAGCTAATGTGGAGAATCTGAACTTTTAACGAGTTTACCCCAATGACTTTGATGCCAATGGTCCTTGACCACAATCAAAGAAATGCTAACATGGAAACATCAGGAAAAGTACAGAGTCAAGGAAGTCTTATAGGTAGCCCTAGAAAGGGGTTCATTTATAATACCAACCTCAAGAGCCTTAGCATGTTCAAAATAGGCTTCAGATCTCTGTTTACACATGAACTTGGTAGGTGTCCTGAGAATATGGTAAAGAGAATTTAGAATGCCGATCAGTCCTCAAGATGAGGAGATTAAAATTCTCCAGTAAGGTGTTGTACAAGGCTGTGAGTCTGTTGATGTGAGGTGTGGGAGGGGCATACATAAAACATACTGCTACTGAGGTGTAGGGAGAGATTAAGATCTCTTAACTATGTCCCTGGAACAGTTATTTATAATCAGTGGGAAGGGACTTTTTGAGCAGCTTCTTTAAGTTGCTACTCAAATGTTTTCTGAATTAAACCAGGGAAAGATAGTCCTGTAGGAAAGTAAAAAGTTGAAGCTACCCATTATGGGAAATTTTTTAAAAACTGGAGAGAGTAAGATCACACCTAGGCATCTGGTAAAGAGCTGCAACAATGGTGGAAAGAGAACAATAGGATCAACCCAGGACCCTGGGGGCAACAATGAGAGCTGGAGAGGGCACTGGGGAAGGGAAATAATGTGACTGTGATGGTATTACCAGCAAAATAGAGTCGCATTAGCAGTGGCTGGTGAGTAATGCAGGGAATGGCTCAGTGACTTCAGCAGGAGGAAGGCTAGGCTGTGGATCCCTGGTCATGCCTCTTGGTGGTGGCTTGGAGCCCTGTTAAAGTCAAGATCTTAACAATAATAACTCAAGGTTAGTATAATACTTGCTATTGTTATGTCCTTATCTAAGTGCTTTGTATTTATTACTTCAGAGGTTAAATTGTTTGTCCTAGCAAGTGGCAGGTGTGGGAACTGAACCCAGGAAAACTTCAGAGTTAGTATGCACTCCCACTGTACTACACAGCTTCTCCCCATGCTGCAGTGCCAGTTAGCTTTTCCTATTTTAGTTGCATGGATTATGTTGGCGACACCCTGGCCAGCTGCTTCTCAAGCACATGCCTTTATTAATTGGTAGGGTAAGTAATGGATTACGACAGACTTCTACTTGGAAAATGACTCTAAGAGGACTCCTTTGTCTATTGTCCATGCCAGACCCATAGAAGTTATTCATTCATTTGTTCATTCATTCATTTTAGAAAGAGAGGAGAAGGGAGAGTAAGAAAGGGAGAGAAACCGCTTATGAGAGAGAAGCATCGACTAGCTACCTTCCATGTGTATCCTGACTGAGGATGGAACCTGAAACCCAGGCATGTGCCCTGACTGGAGTCTAACTAGTGAACTTTCAGTCTGTGGGATGACACCCAACCAGCTGAGCTACACTGGCCAGGGCCAGATCCATAGAAGTTAAGATGTGTTTACTTGAATGAAAAATGAAAGAATCTTGCTTGTAATGGTTTGAGGACAACATCTTTGAGTACTGTGCACTTGAATAAGTCATTCTAATGACAAAAGCCAGACACTGTTTATGACCATAAACTGAATTGCTTAATGCGGGCTGGTCAAGTGAAGCATTTACTATCACAGCCAGGAAAATGTTTCTTTAAAAAAATGAAAACAAAATTCAAACATGTTCTATTAAAGAGTGAAAAAATATCCAGAGCCCTTGTATTCTCCTACTCCTCAGCTCAGCCAGGGTCTGATTTGAAAAAGAAGCCCAGCCCTCCTCTGATTGGCCTATTTTAGAACACTAATAGTTCATGATGAACCACTCACTTTATACGTCTGCCCCTGAAGAACTCAAGTTCCACTGATGGGGGAGAAAGCTGTTTACTCACTTTGCCTGATTCTCAGAGCTTTCCAATATGGATTCATTTCCTTTTTGTTAAAGAAAATAAGATGTAAAAGTAGGAGCTAATTCATGAGGTTTGGGAAAGTCAGATTCCTTGTGAAAGTTAAGCCAACAGTGAGGAAGCAGCCTGAGAAGATCAGAGAAACAGCAGTTGCCTGAATGACTGCAGTGGCCCCTGACTCCTGCTGCCCTAACCACCCATCTTTTGCCTCTGGCAGTTCTCCCACCCACATGGAGGGAACCTCCATCCCTTGGCTGTCTTTGGGCCACACCTCCCTTTTTTTTTTTTGCACTGGGCTGTGCAGGGAAGACAGCTATAATGTGGCTATTTGTAGTGTGTCTATTTAACAGCAGAGTCAAATAAAAGAGACTTAGATTTCATCAGGATAATGATTGCAGTACTTTGTGCAGTTCCTAGAATAAAAAACAGACTTGGGTACAAATATCGGGAGGATCATAGAAAGTGTTTTCTGTCATCAAGACTGGTTTTTAAAAAGATGTCAGAATACAAAAACAAATTTGTAGCAAGATAAATAATTGTGTGCTGGATTCATCAGCATAATGAGTTGTTAAATCCATGCAATATTATTTACTGTTTGAGGGGTGCACGTGGTTTCCAAGTGGTTTCTTGTCATTTTGGCCTTCAATTGGCTGTGCTGTCTTCCACTTAGCAGTGTCTGACTGTCCCCATCACAGTCCTGAGTCTAAGCACAGCCCGTGGATTGACCACCTGGTGTTCTTGCTGCCCCTGGGAGTGGACATGCTGGAGGGACCAGGGAAGTGCGGAAGATTCTCCTGAACACTTTATTTGCTGGAATAACTCCAGTTCGAATGGGGCTTCTAATCATGAAAAGAGGGTTGCTTTAAAACAGGCTGGAGAGAATGAGTTTGTGAGGGAGTGGTGGGAGCATACAACACTCAGAGTTGCTGCTTTGTATCATTTTTACCCTTCAGTCTGAAAATAGAAACTGTCCATGAGGATTTGTTGATTCACGCTGCTGATGGTATCTGGTGGTGCTGCAAGGATGGGAAGAGCTTCTAAGTGTGTGGTAACCCAGCCTTTTTCTTTTGCAGATGTTCTTTCCTTTTCTACCTTGATTTTGAACATATTGGAGCAATCTGTTGGAGATAAACAAATCTTTGCAGGCTGTCTGCCTGCTCAGAGGTACTGTGTTGTAAGTAAATCTCTTAGTGGAGCTAAGCTTCTAATGAGGCTGTGGAGAAAAGAAGAAGTAAGTCCCTGTCCAGGGAGGCCTTCTTGCATAGTATATCAGAAAGCAGCTAAAGACTCAAACAGTAGGACTCAAACTGCTGGCTGCGGCTGGGTGGCTCAGTTGGTTGGAGAATTGTCCAGTGGTACACTAAAGGTTTTTGTGTGTAACCTAGTGTGTGAGTTTGATCCCCCGTTGGGTTGTGTGGGGGAGGCAATCCATTGATGTTTCTCTCTCACCTCTCTCTCTCTTTTCCCCCTTTCTCTCTCTCTAAAATCAATAATTAAAAAAATATACTCAAGTGAGGATTAAAAAAAAAGATCAGTAGCTATTCTTTTTATTTCAGGAAACCTTGCATGATAATAGTAATTTTTTAAAAAGGGCCTCATTCTGAACAGAAAAGAACTATCTACCTGCTAAAAGAAAGTATCAGGTGTCCACTCAGGCTCCACCCATCCCAGGGCAGGGCGGTGGGCCTCGTGCCATAGAGATGAGTGTAGTGGGAATGGGAGAAGGAACCTGACTCTGCTCCTGCAGAAGGGGAAGGCTTCCCAGAGCAAACAGAAGCTTCTTGTAGTCACCTCTGTGCTGATCCAGCTGGTGATAAGGTTGTCAGAGATCTTCTGAATGTAATAGCTGAGAATAAGTGCCTTTTGAGATGGGGCCCAGGGAAGACAGTTTCGAAGCAAGGATGGATTCGGTTACTGTATGAGAAGAGGGTGGGTAGCCAGAGGAGCATTAAGATGTCAGCGTCTTGGGGAAGTGGTTACTGATAATCACACAGGGCTTTTCAAATTTTTCCTCCTGTGGATCTCCTCATTTTTTTTTTTTTGGATTTTTATGGAAATAAACTCAATTACTTCTCCAGGCTCTACGTGTGACCTTCATTTGTAGCAGTTACTTGTCTATGATCCTGCTCAGTATAATTTAGACACAAAGGAAAAGAGGTTAATGTGAACAGCAGGAGGAGATTCCACGGTACACAACAGAACTGTTTTCTCAGTTTCGAGACCTTTCTTCTCCTTCTTTGTGACTTGGTGGGCCACCTACATGGAGGGTAAGCAGCTCAGGGATTACACTATCTACTGGAGAGTCAGGAGCCTCCCAAGTAGCTGATATGAATCATGAGAGCATCCTCTGGTTGAGGCTCCTCCTCTCTTGCTTGAGGCACTTCAGTGATTTCCCAGTTTGTTTTACTGCTTCCATTTGCCTCTCCCCACTCAGAGTCCGTTCTGATCACAGCCACCAATTTAATTACGCTCAGACATGATCCAGGGTGAGCCTGGTTCAGATCACCCTCATGTTCTAAACTCTGTGGCAGCTCTTGGGGGCTCTCCAGATAATGTTCATGCCATTAGTCTGCCACTGTTTGTCTGCCACTGTTTGTCTGCCCTGCTCTGGGGTACAGAAGGCTGTCTTCTGCAGACTACCTCCCTCAGGCTCCCTTGCTCTCTGGCTTTTTGATGGGTTTGGCTATCGGCAGGCATTGGCAGCCTATTGGAGAGTGAGAGCAGAGGGAGAAGGGGTGCCTGGATATTTATTCATCCCCTTCGTCTTCCTGTAGATCCTTGATCGAGGAAGTGACTAAGCTCATTCCTCTATCTAGACAGCAGTTCATCAAGCCACACTTTCACAGGATTCTTAAAATTCTACTTCCTTCCATTTGCCCTGTGGAACCATGCATGGAAATGGTTGCCTGCTATTGCTAGGCCCTGCAGGCTTTATCTTCCCATGATGAGTAGTTTACCTTGCCCACTCTTCTTTTTAAAAAAAAAATCGTCACTGAGGATTTGTTTATTGCTTTTTAGAGAGCAAGGAAGGAGGTGGGGAGGGGGAGAAAGAGAGAATATGAGAGAGAAACATTGGTTGGTTGCCTCCTGTATGCACCCTGACTGGAGAACAAACCCTCAACCTAGGTATGTGCCCTAAGTAGGGACTGAACGTGCAGCTTTTTGGTGTATGGGATGATGCTGTAACTAACTGAGTCTTCTGGCCAGAGCCTTGTCTACTCCTCTTAAATAGTACATTTTAAAAATGATTTTCTTTACTTTTGGGGGTGTGTCATCTCTTTCTTACTGAAATCCTGATGATCTTCATCCTGTCCTCTCTTGTCCAGGCAAACTGAACTGCCTGTTAGTTCCTGAACGTACAACTTTCCCTTCTCTGCACCTTTGTGATTGCTCTTTTTCTTCACCTATCCACAAGGACTCTCATGTTGGGAGGATCTCACATGGTCATCAGCTAGCTCAGGATCTTCAATCCTTTCTGTACATCTCTGCCAAATAATTGTCTAGTCTTCCTTTAAATATTTCTGGCAGCAGGAATTCATTGCCTTTTAAGGTTTCAGTATTCATTCATTCACTCACTTCCTTCAGTGAACCTTTTTGCTGCATACTGTGTGCCAAGTGCTGTGTATGCTCTCATCCCTCAAGAGGCTCAAAACAGTGAGGAGATGAGTGTATGGATAAGCAATTTTGTATAACATGACCCGTTACTTTAGGGATATTCACAATGCTGTGAGAGCATGGACAAGTGATCACTCAATTCTGTCTTGTACAGTCAGACAAATCTTCCCTGGTGAGGCAGTGCATCATTTGAGTCTTGGAGGATGAGTAAAATTTGACATGCCAGAGGAAAGGAATTAGATAGACAAATGCATGGGCATTTAAGAAAGCTTGTTGCATTTGGGCAATGGAAATGAAGTGTGGCTGTAGAGCCCAAGAGAGTGGCAGGAGATGACTTCTTCCACATAGGCATTCAAAATCTATCAGTATTGTACCTATGCAGAATGAGTCTAATGCATCTTACACCTGAAGACATTGTATAGTCCCCTCTGTTTTTTATTTAAAGAAGCCACCCTTTTAATGAGTTTCCACCAGTACAGCATATTGCCTCTATTTTAGAGATGTTTCTAATGTGAGTTTCTTAACTGAGGCTTAGAGAAGGTGAGTGACTGAGGACACACAGCAGGTGGTGGAGCCAGGGTTCCGACCCAGGCAGTCTGATTCCAGAGCCTGAATGTGAAGCCACCAAGCCATCTGCTGTACTCCTTTCACATGGATTCAAGTGCTTGTGTGATTGTGGTGGTTACCTTCAGGTCATTCTCCAACCTGTTGATATGCATTTTGTGGAAGAATGTCCACAACTGATAAAGTCATAGAATTGAAGGAGTTGTTTGGCCAGTGCAGTTTAGAGCAAGACCAGTGTGTCTGTTGTTCCAGGGACCATTCTCACAATGATGGAGGCAGAGACCACATGGCCTTTATGTGTCACATCTTACAGGTAAGTAATGACCACTCCACGGTTAACCAAGGTCACTACGTCAAAGAATATCTCTTCTTTGCCTGCCTAAATTCTTTCAGGTCTCTGATTTTTTACCCTCTATACTAGTTTAGGTCCTTCTGTTATGTGGTCTCAGAGCACCTCCTACTTTCTTAAGTAAAATGATTATTACAATTTATGACAGATGTTTATTGAATAGTCCCAGTGTTCCTGGATGGATTTTTAAGCTCTGTGAGGACAGAGGCCTTGTTTCAATTGCTGTGGAATCCCTTTTACACAGCATCTGGTAGGTGTTCAATCTGTACTTTTTGAATGAATAAATCCTTTCTTTCTGTATTTCTATCCCTCCTTGACCCTAAGTGTCACCATTGTTATGTTTTCTGGTAGCACTGAATAGTTTTGCCTGTTTTGAACTTCATGTAGGTGGAATCAAATAGCATGTGCTCTTTTGTGTTTGGCTTCTTTTGTTCTACATATTCTGTACAGTAAGTAGTACCCTGTTATCTGCAATTTTGCTTTCTGTGGTTTTATTTACCCATGGTCAGTCATGGTGCAAAAATATTAAATGGAAAATTCCAGAAATAATTTATAAGCTTTAAATTCTGCAATGTTCTGAGTAGCGTGATGAAATCTCAAGCTGTCCTGCTCCATCCTGCCTGGGACATGAGTCATCCTTCTGTCCAGCATATTCATCTCACTTCATCTCATCATGTAGGCACGGGATCCATCTCACATCCTCGCAAGAAGGATGACCACAGTACAATAAGATGTTTTGACAGAGAGAGTGAGAGAGACCACATTCACATATATTTTATTATATTATATTGTTATAATCATTTTATTTTATTATTAGTTATTATTGTTAATCTCTTACGGTGCCTAATTTATAAATTAAACTTTATCATAGGTGTGTATATATGTATATGTATGTATGTACATATGTATGCATGTATGTAAGGTTTGGTACTATCTGCTATTTCAGATATCCACTGGGGGTCTTGAAATGTATCCTCTGTATATGGCGGGGGCTGGGGAGGTGTTCCAGCTGGTGTTGCTTCCTGCCAGAATTCTACGATGGCCCTGAGATTTTCTACTCCCTCCTCTGGTACAAACTGTTCTGTCTAATCCCCTAGGCTGGGAGTGTGATGGTTTTACTCTAATGACTAGATTATGTTATATGGCACAGTTGACTTTAAAAAGAGAGATTATCCAGGTGGAAGTGACCTGACCACATAACCCCTTTATTTATTTTTAATAGATTTTTTTCAGCTACAGCTGAAATACAATATAATAGTAGCTTCAGGTGTATAGTATAGTAAGTCAACATTTATATAACTTATAAAGTGATCACCTTGATAAATCTAGTAATTACCCATCTGACACCATACATAGTTCACACAAACCCTTTAAATGCAGAATATTTTCTCTGGTTGGCAGCAGTTACCCAGAAAATGGGACTTCATTTCTACCACTTTTAGGAATTGAATTCTGCCAACAACAAAAAAATAGCTTGGAAGTGGGTTTTCTCCCAGAATTCCAAACTAGATGGCTGACACCTTGATTTCACTGGGAGCAGAGAAGCCAGCTGTGCCATGCTGGACTTCTGATCTACAGATATGTGGTATCTATTTATTTATTGATTTTTAGAGAGAGGGGAAGGGTGAGAGAAAGAGAGGGTGAGAAACATTAATGTGTGGTTGCCTCTCATAAGCCCCCACCCCGCCCCCAAGCTGGGGACCTGGCCCATAACCCAGGAATATGCCCTGACTGGGAATCGAACCTGTGATCCTTTGTTTTGCAGGCCGGTTCTCAATCCGTTGAGCCACACCAGCCAGGACAAATATGTGGCATATTTTTAAGCTGCTAAGTTTGTGGATATTTGTTACTCAGCAATAGAAAAGTAATGCAGTCACTCAACTCTTTATTAGTTTGTAGGTACTAATCTCATAAAACACATTGCCTTGTTTTATAAACACTTGTAGCTAGCTATTTTATTACAGTGGCCTCAACAGGAAGTTATGTTGCTGAAAACTAAAAATTTTGTGAATACTTTCCTGAGGTTGTTTTCTGGCCAAGATGAATTTTAACTATACCATCTTTACCAGATTTCAAGATCTTAGTAGTATGGATTTTTCATTCTGTGTATTAGCTCAATTGATTGTCAAAAGATCTGCATATATTATACTTGGAAGTATATAAATGCTGAATTCTAGCTACTCATCAGTGAGTTTGAAACTGGCTCTGTAAATTATTAGTTGTGAGTCATGGACGAGTTACTTACCCTCTTCTAGACCTCAAGTTCTTCATTTGGAAAATGAGCGTAACTGTGCTTACCTCTGAGGCTTGGAGATGGGTATGCAGTGCTACATTGCTTCTTCATACCCTCTCCTTCACTTACCCTTTCTCCTTTACCCCTTTCTTTTAAAAAATGTGGATTTGCAAAAAGATACCAAAAATAACAAAGGAAGGGAAACAACAAGAAAAGCATTTTGGTTTCATTAGTTTCTTTTCATATTTACTTGTCTGTAAAGGACACCTGACTTGATACCATAAGGAACACCAAGAAGAAATGTCTGCTCTCAGGAGGCTGACATGCAAAAAAGAGATTGGATAGTCTCACATATGTTATTTAAAAATTTTTGTGCTTCTCCAGTTTTCTCTATTTTTCGGATGACAAGGGTGTGGTTCCTTTAGCAAGCCACATTGTTCTAGTGCATGTTACAAGAACAATGAAGCAATCTTTCCACTGAGAGCTATCTTTGGAAGGGAGATGGGAATGGGAGGGAGGAATATGCATTTTTTCAAGGTAGTGGCACATGAGTGACAGCTCCTGCTGCTTGTGGTGTGCAGGAATGTTTCTGTAACAGAACATATAAACACGAAATTCATGACTAAGTCTTCTCTAGACCGGAAAAATCAGTGACTAGACCAGGAAAGAAACTGTCATCACAGACAAATACCACAGCTGACATTGATGGCACAGAAGAATCACAGGCTTGATGGAGGGACTGTTGAGGATATCTCAGGTTATTAAAAAACCTAAAGAAAAATCAGTTTCAATTTTTAAAAATTATTTCCTGAAACACACAGATGAAAGACATTGCCTTGTGTAGTTGAATTTGGCTGCTGTTATACAAAATTTTACAAAGCTTAGGAGATCTTTTATTCCAGCCCCGCCACCCCCCCCCCCCCCCCATAAAAACCAGTGACATTCTAACACTCCACTTGGGAAATGTGTTTGAAATCTAAATACAGATGTGTGTGTGTGTGTGTATTAATTTCCCATCAACACAGATGTTTACTTCAGAAAGAAAAATTACTCTAGATGCTTCCCTGAGTTGCACCCAAGTTTTTTCACAAGAGTATTGTGTTGTGTTATTACAAAACACAGCAGCTGCTAGAAGCTTTTACACTTTTTGGAAAATTCTTTAACTTTTTTTTAAAATGAGGATTTCTACAAGAGTGAGATGATTTTGTTTCAGTGTTTGAATCTCTTCTCTCTATGAGTGGAGGGTAGGAGAGAAAGAACAGAAGTAGAAGTGGCATGGGTGATATTGCTGATATAGCTGGCTGTCATGGTAAAATGGGGAGAAAAACTGAAATAAATGAAATATTCTTATTTTATAATAGCAAGAAGAAGGTTATACTCCTAACAATGGACATGGTTTCCAGTATCAAATGACCACAAATTTTGTACCATATCTAATCCACAATAAATGAGACACAATTATACTCTTTACCGATGCAGGGGTGTCCAACATTTTGGCACCTCTGCACCACATAGGAAGAAGAGTTATCTTGGGCCACATGTTAAATACATTGTGACACGTAATTACAAAAAATCTCATAGTGTTTTAAGTAAATTTATGATTTTGTGTTGGGCCTGCATTCAGGCCATGGGTCCTGCAGCCCCGTGGAGAGCTGTGGACACCCATGGAGAGCTTTCTAAACACTAAGTAAAATAGAGTAAACTGGGCCCTCCATAATCACTCTTAAAGCATTTGACTCAATATAATATGGAATTACAGTATAGTTTACAGGTATTTTATCTCTCTCATTCCTGTTTCTCTCTTTGCATCAGTTAGAATGAGAGATTTTCATCTCAAATTCAGAATGTCTTGCAGTTAGACTTGGTAGACATTTTTGAGAAAGTTTAAAAAAAATTATTTATGCTATTACAGTTGTTCTTGCTTTTTATCCCTTTCCCCACCCTCTCCCCTCCCTAAGCCAATCCTCATATCCATGGGTTATCCCTTTACTGGAACCTTTTATTAAAATTGGAAACAACTTAAAAGATTTTTGGAAAATTCACTCAGGGATAATTGTATTTTTGCTCCTCTTTCCACTTATAAATTTTTCTATAAAATTTCTTAGCCTTTAAAATATATTTTATTTATTTAATTTTAGAGAGGGGTTAGGGAGGGAGAAAGAGGAGAGAAACATCAATTTATGGTTACCTTTTGTTTGCCCCCAAATGGGGGCCTGGTCCACAACCCAGGCATGCGTCCTGACTGGGAATCACACTGATGACCCTTTGGTTTGCAAGCCAGGGCTCAATCCACTGAATCACACCAGCCAGGGCCAATTTCATAGCCTTTTTGATGTAAAGTTGACTATGGTGTATCTGTATGCCATTTGTTCTAAACAATTTAAGAGATAAGATATGCTTGGAAGGGTGTCTTTGTCATGAGATTTTCTTTTGATTGAGGACTACAGAAAGTGGAAAGTGAAGGTTGCCTTGGCCAGTGTGGCCCAGTTGGTGGGAGTACCATTTCATAGACTGAAGGGTCACGGGTTCCATTCCTGATCAGGGCACATGCCTGGGTTGTGGGTCCAGGCACAGGTTTGGTCTCACTCTGGACATCTATAAGAGGCAATGGGTCAATGTTTCTCTCTCACATTGATGCTTCTCTCCCTCCCCTTCTTTCTAAAAATTAAGCATGTCCTTGGGTGAGGAAAAAAAATAGAGTAAAGTGAAGGTTGAAGTTTGAAGTAATGGCTAGCCTAAAATACAGACTTTTCCCTCAGTGATCTCTACACTGGAACAAAAGGAAGCCCTATATGCAACTTGAAAAAAATTATTTAAGGGTAAATAATGCTGCCCTCTCAGAGTGTGAAAATTATGGAACTTATTATTTCAAAGTTGAATGTATATAAATATAGTTAAGAAGCCTTAATGAAATTATTGAGGGAAGTAGATGGTTTGAGATAAATCCCAAAGCGTCTGAGGTTGGTAGTATGAAGGTTGACCTATAGAGTACAGCAGGTATTGCTGTCTGCAGAAGACTTCCAGGGCAGGCCACTAGTCTTATGCACCAGAGAATTTTTTTAAATGGCAACTTTATGACTTGTGATGCCTCCATTCTTCTAAATGTAGGCAGGAAATGAGACTGTGAAATAGTAGGTAGAAGGCTCATAATCATGTCAGCATTTCTGACATGAAGGGAAGAAGGGAAGTGTGTGGTTAGACTGCCTATTCAAGTGCGCCAAGCCATTAATATCTTGGGATTTTGATGGATTTTCTCTTCCTCTCGATGGCTGTGTTTATGAAGTTTTGAGAGGAAATAACCCCACTTGACTCTCAGTTCTGTGAAGCTTATAGTGACTTCATATAAATCCTGTGATGGAAGCCTATTTTTAATACAAATATTTCCTAAAAATTTTGGGTTTCTTGCTTTGCTTTAGCAACTTTTAGATTTTAGACACCAGTGGTGGTTAGAAGCCAGTACTCTCAGTGCTGTTGCTAAGTTTTGATGGCTGGTCAGGGCTGCAGTTTAATCTTAAAGGCAACTGGCCATTGTAAAAACAATAATGAGGTCAAGCATTTCTAGGCTAAAACCTGGCACTTTTCCTTAGTGTCTGTATAAGTCATGGTTCTCCAAAGAAAAGAATCAATAGTATCTTATCTTGTCATATTTATTATGAAGGATTGGCTCATAAACTGGCATCTGTAAATTGGAGATTTAGGAAAGCTTGTGGTATAATTTCAGTCTGGTCCAGAAGCCTGAGAACCGGGGGAGTCAATGATGAACATTGTAGTCCAAGGGCAGAAGAAGTCAGATGTCCCAGCTGAAGTAGGCAGCCAGGAAGCAGGCAAATTCTGCTTTCTTTCACTTTTTGTTCTATTCAGACCCTCAATGGATTGAATGATGCCCACCCACATGGTGTGGGGGAATCTACTGCGTCCACCCAGTCAAATGCTAATCTCATGGGGAAACAGCTTCACACACACACTCCCAGAAATATTGTTTAATCTGGGCACCTTTGCCCCAGTTAAGTTGACACAAAATTAACTATCACAGAATTTGAATGACTTTGGGAAAATTACTAGTGTTTTTATACCTCAGTTTCCTCACTGAAAATGCAGAGGTAATAGCTAGTGAGGACGATAGTGAGGATCAGAGACAGTCTATTCAAAGTGCCTAACACAGGGCAGGGAATTTATTTCTCTTTGATAGATTTTTTAAAATTTCATTTTTCAATAACAGTTGACACTCAATATTATTATTATTATTATTGTTATTATTATTATTATTATTCCTCACCTGGTGATATAATTATTGATTTTAGAGAGAGGGAAAAGGAAGGAAAAAGAGGGAGAGAAATATTGATGCAAGAGAGAAACATTGCTCAGTTGCCTCTGGTACATGCCCCTACTGGGGACTGAATCCCCAAAGTAGGCATGTGCCCTGATTGGGAATCCAATCTGTGACCTTTCAGTTTGTGGGACGATGCTCTAACTACTGATCCACACTGGCCAGGGCTTCAGTATTATTTTATATTAGTTTCAGGCGTACAGCTTAGTGGTTAGACAATTATATAATGCACAAAGCGATATCCCTGATATTTCAAGTACCCACTTGGCACCATACTTAGTCGTCACAATAGTATTCAATAAGTTTTTGTGCGAGGGGTCAAACAACAAACATATTTTCATTCAAAAGGAGACCATACTTATTATTGAAAATTTTGGACACAAAGGCAAGCACAAAGGAGAAAGTAAAAATCCCTACAATCTCAACACTGCTTAACTTTTAGTTCATAATATTTTTCCATTTGTTTATATATCTTCAGGGTACATTAGTATATGTTTCAATAATTAAGTTTTCTTCTAGTGCATGTTTTAATGGTTGCATAGTATTTTGCTGTATGAATGTATTATGATTAATTTTCATTCTTTATTGTGTATGTATATGTTTTGCTATTTTAAACATCCTTGTGTGTGCACATATAATTATTTACTTAGAATAATGTCATAGAAATAGAGTCATTTTTGAACCAGGAATAGTTTAAAAAACTGTGTACCTTTTTAAGCTTTTTGATATAAGTTGTTTACTTATCGTGCCAAATATTGGATCAATAGATACTCTCACCAAGAGTGGATGGGAATGCTCATTTTCCCTTACCTTTAGAGTGCCTTGGAGGCTAAAGTGGCATGTTTTTTGACTTCACATTTAAAAAGTGTTAGTAAGATCAAAATTTGATTATTGATCTTTTTTATCACATTGTTCTGGTTTAAATTGCTTTTGTGTATCCTTTATTTTTAAAAATATTTAAAGAACTTTTTTTCTTTAGAGTCATTTTAGGTTCACAGCAAAACTGAGTACAAAGTACAGAGATTTCCCATGTATCCCTTGACCCCACACAGACGAAGCCTCCCCACTTGTCAATGCCACTCACCATAGTTGTGTCTTTGTTATAACTGATGAATCTATGTCAATACATCATATTCACCCGAAGGGTCACTCTCGGTGTTGTACATTCTACAGGTGTGAACAAATGTAAGGTGTCATGTACCCACTATTATAGTATCATATAGAGTATCTTCACTGCCCTTAAAATCCTCTGTTGCCTGCCTATTTATCATTTCCTGATCTCTGGCAACCACCAATGTCTTTACTGTCTCCATAGATTTGCCTTTTTCAGAATATTATGTAACTGGGATCATATTATATGTAGCCTTTTCAGGTTGGCTTCTTTCCTTAGTAAAACATTTCTCCATTTCTTTTTATGGCTTCCTAGGTCATTTATTTTTAGCACTGAATAATATTCCATTGTCTGGATGTATCACAGTTTACTTATCCATTCATCTACTGAAGGACATCTTGGTTGCTTTCAAGTTTTGGTAGTTATGAATAAAGCTGCTCCAAACATCTCTGTGCATTTTTGTGGGATAAAAGTTTTAAACTCCTTTGGAAAAATAGCAATGATTAGAGGAGTATATTTAGTTTTTAAGAAGCTGCCAAACTGTTTTCCAAAGTGGCTGTACCATTTTGTGGAATGTATGGGAGTTCCTGTTACTTCACATCCTTACCAATATTTGGTGCTGTCAGTGTTCCAGGTGCTGGCCATTCTAATAGCTGTGTAGTCATCTCACACTGTGGTTTGAATTTGCATTTTCCTGATGGTATATGGTGTGGAGCGTTTTTCATGTTTCTTTGCCATTTGTATATCTTCTCTGATGGTCTTTTGTTAATTTTTTTAATGAAATTTATTCAGGTGATACTGGTTGATGAAATTATATAGATTTCAGTGTACATTTCTATGACACATCATCTATATACTGCATTGTGTGCCCATCACCTGAAGTCACATCTTCTGTCACCATATATTTGACCCTTTGCCCATTACTCACCCCCAACCCCCTTCTCTCTGGTAACCAACATACTATTTATTGTCTGTGTCTATGATTCTTTGTTTGTTTTCTTGTGTTCATTTGTTGCTTTCAGTTTTATATCACACAGGTAAATGAAATCATATGGTTCTTAACTTCTTTCTCTCTGACTTATTTGCTTAGCATAATATCCTCAAGATCCATTCCTGTTGTCACAAATGACAGTATTCCATCTTTTCTTACAGCTGAGTAGTATTCCATAGTGTGTATGTACCACATCTTCTTTATCCAATCATGGATCAAAGTATGCTTTGGTTGTTCCCATGCTTTGGTCACTATGAATAATGCTGCAATAACCACAGGGCTGCTCATATTTTTGCAAATAAATGTTTTCAATTTTAGGGGGTAGGTACCCAGAAGAGGGGTTGCTGAGTCATATGCTAACTCTATTCTTAATTTGTTGAGGAGCTCCATACATTTTTCCATAGTAGCTGCACCAGTTTACATTCCCATCAGCAGTGAATGAGGTTTCCTTTTTCTCCACAACCTCTCCAACATGTATTATTACTTGTCTGGTTGATAATAGCCATCCTAACAGGTGTGGGATGGTATCTCATTGTAGTTTTGATGTGCATTCTCTAATAGCTAGTGAAGTTGAGACTCTCGTCTATCTGTTGGCCATTTGTATGTCTTCTTGGGAGAAGTGTTTGTTCAGGCCCTCTTCCCATTTTTTTAACTGTATTTTTTGTTTGTTTGGTGTTCAGTTATATGAGTTTTTTAATATATTTTGGATATTAATCCCTTGTCTTTGTCTCATTTTGATTGTTTTTTATTATTATTGAGAGTTAAGCAATCTTTGAATATTTTGAGCAACAGTACTTTATCAAATGTGTCTTTTGCAAATATTTCTCCCAGTCTGTGGCTTGTCTTCTAATTCTCCTGACATTGTCTTTTATATAGCAGATTTTAAAAATTTTAATGAAGTCCATTTATCAATGATTTTATGGATCATGTGTTTGGTATTGTATCTAAAAAGTCATCACCATATCCAAGGTCACTGAGGTTTTCTCCTATGTTATCTTCTAGTTTCATAATTTTCATTTTACATTTAGGTCTATCTATGATCCACTTTGAGTTTATTTTTGTAAAGGGTATATAAGGTCTGTATCTAGATTCTTTTGTGTATGTGTGTGTAGGTGTGTGTGTGTCTAGTTATTGTACCATGTGTTGAGTGAATTATTTTTGCTCCATTGTATTGCCTTTACTTTCTGGGCAAAGATTAGTTGGCTGTGTTTATGTGGGTGTATATCTTGGCTCTTTATTCTGCTCTATTGATCTCTATGTTTATTCTTTTGCCAATGTCACAGTTGATTACTACTGCTTTTTTTAAATCCAACTATTTGCATTATTTTTATTATACATAAAATAAAATAAATTTATAATATAAATATTGTGGACCATTATCTAGCAAATAATTGTTTTTTTTAGTTATATGTTTTCTTGATATCAATTTTTCAGAGTGAAAGTTTTGACTATGCATTTGTTGATTGTTTATGCTGTTACAATTGTTTCTGCTTTTTGTCCCTTACCCCACCTCCTCCCAGCCCCACTCTTTCCCCTCCCCAAACCAGTAGATGAGTGGATAAAAAAGTTGTGGCTCATTTACACAGTGGGACATTATGCAGCAGTAAAAAAGAAGAAACTCTTACATTTTGCAACACAATGGATAGGCCGGGAGAAAATTATGCTAAGTGAAATAAGTCTGTCAGAGAAAGAAAAACACCACATGATCTCACTTATATGAGGAATCTAATGAACACGATAAACTAACAAACAAAATAGTAACAGAAGCTTAGATACATTAACCAGACTGACAGCTGCCAGAAAGGAGGCTGGGGCCGGGTGAGGAATGGGATGAAAAATGGTGAAGGGATTAACCAAAGCACAGATATTCACAACCCATGGACATGGATTACTACAGCATTTTAGCAAGTTTTGAAGTCAGATAAAATCAGTCTTCCAACTTTCTTCCTTTTTAATATTATTTTGGCCACTCTGGGTCTTTTGCTTTTCCAAATAAACTTGAGAATCAGTTTGCCAATATCCACAAAATAACTTTCTGGGATTTTGACTGGGATTGCATTAAATCTATAGATTAAGTCGGAAAGAACTGACATCTTGATAATAATAAATAAGTATTTCTATCCATGAAAATCTTTTATATTTCTGATGTTGTGCTTGTGGTTTTTTTTTTTGTTTTAAATTTTAGAAGAACTTTTTCTGCCTTAGAAATACCGATCTTTTGTGTGGCACTTTTTTTGTTCTCTTATTCACCCCTCCCCCAGCATTAATTTAATTTTTGATTGTATAGAAGTTTTACATTGACCTTAGTTTAAAACTTTCTATTTAAAAATATTTTTGGTTAGCCTTTAGAGAATATTTCCCTCCAAGAATAGTTAAATGACTACCTTTATTTTCTTCTAGTGTTCGAGTTCATGGTTGGTTATGACATAGTCATTTCTTTAAGTATACCAGTGGATTTGATTTGTCGTGTTATCCCATTTTCCAGTAATTTAATTTTTTATGTATTTTTCCCATATTTTTATCTTTTGTATATTTTTTGATGGTTGTCTAGTATTTTCAGAATTGAAAAGTACTGGTAAAAAACATCCTTTCCTTATTACTAGGTTGGAAATATTAGGATGGAAATGTATTTATTTTCTATTAGGTAAGTTATGGTTCTGTCTTTAGATTGATATTCCTTGTTCTAGCTTTCTAAAGTTACATAAAAATGTAGATTGGGTGTTCAATTTGATGAATGCTTTTAGGACTTCCATTAATGAGGGAAAAAATAGAATAAACTTGAAATCATGAATGGGACAAATTTACTAATATGAAGTACTGATAAAAGATATATGCCACCACAAAAGATGACAGTTATAAATATTTATGCACTAAATATAATATAATGTAAATATTATGCACTTCATAATATAAAACATAAATAATGAGTGTAGTTTAATGAGAAATCAACAAATCCACGGCAATCAGGTATGCAAAAGATTTAGGATACTTGAGATGATAAATTATATGTTATATGTAATACCAAGAGAGTTCTTCATTGAACCATTCTTTGTTCTTGGTAATAGATCTTCCATTGTTATGGTTTATTATTCTCTAAACATACTGAAGAAGTTGAATGGTTAATATTTTTAGAATTTTTCTAGTGTTCTCATGTTTTATGCTATGTTTGTTAGGGTTTCTCCCCGTCAGGAATATACTAACTTCATATGATGAACCGACATATCTTCTCCTGTCTTCTCTAACTCCAGACAGTATATATATCAGTGAGATGACTGATTTTTTCAAGGGTTTGAAGGAGCTTACTGGGCCCAGAAAGTTTTTTTGTTACTTTTTTATTTCAAATTTTATTTGATTGTGTTAAGAACATTTAACATGAAATCTACCTTTGAAACAAATTTCTCAGCGTCTAGAACATTATCATTGATTATAGACACAACATTGTACAGCACATCTCTAGAGCTTATTCATACTTCTTAACAGAAACTTTATGCCCTTTGATTAGTAACTCTCCATTTCCTCCTTCCCTGTGCCCTTGGCACTCTACTCTCTGATTCTTTGAATTTGACCGTTTTAGATACCTCATGTAGGTGGATTCATGTATTTGTCTTTCTGTGACTGGCTTACTTCACTTAGCATAATGTCTTCAAGTTTTATCCACATGGTCACATATTGCATAAGTCCCTTCTTTCTTAAGGCTGGTCCATTTATCTATCAGTGGACACTTAGGCTATTTCTACATCTTGGCTATTGCGGCAAGTGCTGCAATGATTATGGGAGTGCTACTGTCTCTTTGAGAGTCTGATTTCAATTCTTTCAGGTAAATATCCAGAAGTGGGACTTCTTGATCATATGGTTCTTCTAATTTTAATTTTTTGAGGAATATTTACTATAGCAGCTGTGCCATTTTGCATTCCTGCCAACAGTGCACAAGGGTTCCATTTTCTCTACTGCCTCATTTGTTGTCTTAAAAAAACATTTATTTATTTAAAGAGAGAGGAAGGGAGGGAGAAGAAGAGGGAGAGAAACATCAATGTGAGAGAGAGATCTATTTGTTGCCCCAGATGGCGACCAAACCCTCAACCCAGGCATGTACCCTGACTGGGAATTGAACCAGCAACCTTTCACTTTGTGGGATGGCACTCAACCAATTGAGCCACATGGGTCAGAGGTGTTGTCTTTTTCTTTTTGATTAGCCTTCTTAACAGGTGTGAGGTGGTATCTCATTGTGGTCTTGATTTGCACTTCTCTGATGATTAGTAACATTGAGCATTTTTTCATATACATGTTGGCCATTTGTATGTTTTATTTAGAGATATGTCTGTTTAATTTCTTAGCCTATTTATTATTATTATTTTTTAATTTAAATAAAAATTTTAATTACAGTTTACTTTCAATATTATTTTGTATTGGTTTCAGGTATACAGCATAGAGGTTAGATACTCATATCCTTTACAAACTGTTCCCTCCGATATTTCCAGTACCCACCTGGCACTGCACTTAGTTATCACAATGCCTATATTCCTTATTCTGTGATTCATATTCCTGTGACTGTTTTGTGACTACCAATTTGTACTTCTTAATCTCTTCACCTCTTTCACCCAGTCACCCAAATCCCCTCCTCTCTGGTAGCCACCAGTCCTCTCTCTGTGTCTCTGAGTCTGTTTGAATTTTGTTTGTTAGTTAATTTTGTTCTTTGGATTCCACATATAAATGAGATCCTAGGTTATTTGTCTTTCTCTGGCTGTCTTATTTTACTGAGCATAATACCCTCTAGGTCCACCTGTGCTGTCACAAATGATAAGATTTCATTATTTTTTTTACAGCCAAATTATATTCCATTGTATATATGTACCACCACATTTTTATCCACTCATGTATTGACAGGCACTTGAGTTGCTTCCATACCTTGCCTTAGCCCATTTTTAAATTAGGTTATTAGTTTTTGTGCTAATAAATTGTAGGAGTTTCTTATGTATTTTGGAGTTGTACCTCTTATCAGATATATGATTTAGAAATATTTCATCCAATCTTTTATACTTTCTATAGGAGATAAAGGCAATATAGGTAGTATGAAAGCTTGGGTTGGAACTTTATAACTATAGGTTATGTCTCTGAAATAAATTTTCCTTCCTTCCTTCCTTTCTTCCTTCCTTCCTCCCTCCCTTCCTTCCTCCTTTTCTACTTTTTGAAATCCCAGCTAACAGTTTCCTTTTTGTCATTTGCTTCTTTTTCTAAATGATGAAAAGAAACACACCTATTCTCCTTTCCTCTATCATATTCTTCCTGCTGGGATCCTACCCTAAGGATCCTGAAACACTGGATCAAAAGAATTTATGCACCTCAGTGTTCATAGCAGTGTTATTTACAATGGCCAAGTGCTGGAAACAGCCTTAGTAACCATCAGTAAATGGATGGATCAAAAAACTGTAGTACATTTACACAATGGAATACTATGCAGCAGAAAGAAAGAACTCCTGCCCTTAATGATAGCATGGGTGGAACTGGAGAGCATTATGCTAAGTGAAATAAGCCAGGTGGTGAAAGACAAATACCATATAATCTCACCTATAAGTGGAAGCTAGTAAACAAAACAAACAAACAAGCAAAATAGAACCAGAGACATGGCATGGAAACAAGGAACAGACTGACAGTGACCAGAAGGGAGAGGGGAGAGGGATAATAGGAGAAAGAAGGGGATGGGTCTAGTGAAGGAACATGTATAAAGGACCCATGGACATGGACAACAGGGTGGGGATTGGCTGAGGGAGCAGGGTGGGGGCTAGGGCACAGTAGAGCAACAGAGGAAAAGTTGAGACAACTGTAATTGAACAACAATAAAACCCCTCCAGAAATATGGCACTTCTCAGGAAATCTCCAACTTAAGATGAATAATTTCAAAATATGTGCACTTGATTCTTGTTGGGAGCTGTCTTGTTTGGTTTCAGGAACTGTAGCCTCATTAACAGACAAAAGAGTCCCATGACTCGGGCTGAGTGAAAAGGCCTTGTGGCCATGAGCCAGTAAGGAGACAGAACCTATCCCCCTGGCAGAAGTGCAGTCCCTGCCTCCCTCACTTCACCCTGCTTGGACCTGGGAGGATGACTGGTTAGCCGATGATGGGTAAGATTCCTCAAGGGAGGGACAACCTAAGACAGGAACAGTCATGAAGAGCCATTGGGGAAAGACTTAGGGGTCTACAGAGAAGGGGCAGGAAGATCCTTACCCCTTGGCTTTGTAATAGCTTGAATCCACATTATCTGTAAAAAGTCTCCCAATCTCTTGGGTGCTTTGCTCCCTGCACCTGACTCAGCCTGAAAACAATGCCAGAGGCAGCTGCAGCCTTGTACTGGAACAAATGGCTCCCAGGGGCAAATTTGGCTTGAGAAAGAATGTACATTTTGCCCTTTGAAACCCGCTCTGACTAGCATAACCCTATCAATTAGAGCGGCACCAGTGCCTTTGGTTATGCCATCGTAACAAACAAAAAAGTGGGAGATGTTGAGGACCGCCCTGTGTGGTTTCCAAGACTGTAGCCCTGTGAGAGCAAGCCCTGAAAAGTGCTAGTAAGTCTCCCTGGAAAACCAGATACCATAGGTGGCCGACCTGACCCCCCTCTAACATGGAGGGTTCCTATGGGAATCAGGCATGAAATGTACATTTTATCCTTTGAAGCTTGCTCTGCTTTGTATAGCCCTGTAGATATAAACCAGATGTTTAAGTTCAAGGCATAAGGAGTAAACTCCTTATCTCATTAAACATATCTTAAAGACCCTCTGGCATCAGCATGACTAATAGACCCTGACCTATGACAAATCTCTGTGTTCCTTCAATTGTTATCTATAGATAATACCTGTTTTTATATGATTATAACCTTTTGACATTGATTGATGAGCTACGCATGTATACACCTACATGTACCATTCCCAATAAAATCCATTTGGGAAAAGGGCTCAGGACATTCTCCACAGAGGGAATTGCTGTCCCCTTTCATTCCAGAACAGGAAGATTGTGTCTGGGACGACTTATTTCTCATCTGCGGTGGACAGGAGGATTCTGCTGGATGGAGTTCCTCCCACAGATTCTCATACTTTCTTTGTATTTGGTAGCTGGTATCACAGTAGAGAATAGATTAAGAGTATGCCCCTTAGGAGATGAAAACCTGTCATCTGTAAAATGGGATGGATTATCATATACGTGGATAACTGTGAAGATTAACTGACATGAATGCCTTTCAAGATTTTAGCATTCTAACTGGGACATGGTACTAGTAACAATAATAATAGTCACCACAATTACTATTATTGTCATCTAATTAATATTGTTGAACTTAGCTGATTTGTAGTATGAATGTTGTGGGTGGGAAGAAGAGGGTGATCCTGAGTTTCTGCTTGAGGCTAACATACCCCAGGCTAGTTTTGCCTCTGTGTTTTAGCTCTCTGTCCAATGTCTTCCAGGCTTCATGTCTCAGCCTGTCTGATGAACATCCTCATTGTTAGAATCTCCAAAGTTTTCCAGTCATCTTCTTGTTAGAATTGAACATTTCTTCCTTTAGCCTGAACATTGTACCTGAACATGAGTATATACTTATATTTAATAATACTAATATTTATTGAGCTCTTACCATGTGCCAAATATTATACACCTTATCATGTTCTGTAATCTCCATAAAAACATCTGAGGGAGATACTATCATGTTCACCATTTTATAGCATGTTACTGTATTTGGTCTCCCCATTAGGCCTCAAGATCATTTCCCCTGGGGAACACATTTTATGGATCTTTATATCCCCAGAATTTGCATAGTATTAGGAATGGGATAAGTTCTCAAGAATGGTTGATTTATGGTACTTTCTCCCCTCAAGTGACTCATTCCTGTTTCCTGGGCGTGTTGCATTCTTAGCCCTTCCCTGTGTGCTCCATACCTCATGGCACTTATTCTGGCTCTTCACAGTCCTTCTTAGTCTTCTTCTGCTGGAGGCCTTTCTCCAGCCCAGAAAAATCCCCACCAGGAGTTCAGAGCCTGGCGGACTGCAGCCATCATGAGCAAGAAGGAATAACAATTGTAGGGGAGATAGGTTTATGTGACCCAAGTTTCAGCTTTGAGTGTGCTTTGCATCTATGATTTGCACAGCCCTTTCATCTATTTTGGAAACCCTCACTTCCTTCAGATGTCAGCACTAGGTGTCCCCTTTCTCCATCACCTCGGCCTATGGTCCCTCCTTCCTACCCCTGTCACTGGCACAGCACTGATGGCTCTCCATTGGATCTGATGTTCTGTGGTCTGTACCCCTCCCTGTGAGCTCCTTGAGGGCAAGAAATGTGTCTTCTGTTCTGCAACTCTGAAGCCCTAGTACAAGCACAGAGCCAGTATTCTAAAAATACTCATTAAATCAACAGAAACAAGGTTCTCATGTTGGTAGGCTCCAGCGTACTGTTTATAGAGAGTTTGAGGAACAGTGTGAATTTAACAAACATCTGTGGGCTGATCTGGGAATGTAACCTTCAGGTACAATGTTTCTAGGGGAAAGAATGTTGGGATGCTCATATTTATTTTCAATACTGAAATGTTATTTCTGCTCCCAAATTCTGAAGGATCCACTGTCCTTCTCAGATTGACATAATTTTTCCTGAACTCAGTGGAAATCATATGCCCATGGGACAGAATCTGGCTGCATTTGAATAGATGACGTTGGGACAACATTAATAAATTTCAGGGTGAATGCAGTTTGCATGTGCAATAGCTTATTCCTGTAATTCAGAATTTCCTGAGTGACTGAGAAGCTCCAAAGGTAGAGTATATACCTCAATCATTTCCACACAGTGCTGAGCTATTGCCAAGCTCTGACCCTTTAAATGTCTCATCCCATAGCCAGAGAGTACGGGAAGCAACCCTAATCAAATTGCTAGTGCCATTTCAAAACATTAATAGCTTGTGTATGGGGGATATTGAGAATGTGCAGTTGGCTCGTAGTCTCATGGAAGACACTCAATTGTTTTTTCTCCTGTGTGAACTTTTCAGCAATGACGTGGGTTCAAATTAATCAAAGTTTTCCAAGATCTTTCTTGCTGTGGAGTGAGTCACTGGATTTTCTGGTGAATTATGGGAGGAATATATACACATTTGTAGGTTTGTACTGTGCCATACAATGTGTTGTAGGACAGTCAAGTAGGATTTTTCAGAAGTAGTTTAGTTTTTCTATTAGCTCTCTAAAGTCTGTTTTCAACATAAAATTTGAGCCTTATTTCTTGTTCTCTCTTTTATATGATACTTTGCATTTCAGTGACATAGCCTTTGACACACCCCTGGAAGCCCTGTATGCAGCAGCTGTAACAAAATTATTACATAGTGCACTAGGTAGGTAATCTAGTTGAAATAAAGGATGACATCCTTATTAGGACTAAGTCCTTACATGGAAGTTTCATTTGTATAGCAAGCCCACTATTTATACATAGTGGGGTGCTGCTTCCTAATGGTAAATCCAGCCTTCCTTCAGGTAGCCTTGGCCAAGATACTTGGAATCAGCTTTGTCTAGTTTTTTTTCTCACTCTATGTATGATCCTTTGGCTATCTTGTTGATACCACTTTCAAAGTTATCGATAAGTACACCCTTGCCAAGCTGCCATCATCTCTTGCTGACATGTTGCACTAACCTCCTAACTGATCTTCCTACTTACATCCTCACTTTGACAAACTCTCTCCATCACATCTTTTGAGTCTTATCCCATTTTCTGACACAGGCACTGAAGTGATCCTGTTAAAACAGAATTCAGATTCTGTCATTCTTCTGCAGAAACCCCTCTGATATCTTCCCATTTTCATTCAGAATTAAAAGTCAAAGTCTATACTATGGTCAGAACAGTCCCAAGCCAGAACTTCCATTCCCTCGAAATCCCTCTCTTACTTGCTTCCCTTGCTCACTCTGTTCCAACCATACTGGCCTCCTTGCTGTTCTCTGAGCATGCCTGAAATGCTCATGGCTTTTGCATGTGCTTTTCCATTGTCTAGACTGCTTTTCATCTGGAGACCTACATGATACCTCTTCCCATCTATCATCTGTTTTAACACTTTACTCATCTCACTTGCCCTGTCTACTCCATTTGTCATTGCTTATTTTCCCCAACTCTTGGAAACTATTCTCTTGGATGTTGGACACTGAATTCCCTTGGAATTATTTGTACCTGTTTGACTATTCATTTTTGATGTCTCTCATGGGCTGCTTTCCCTCTGTCTACGCCTTAACTGCCAGGTATCCATTTCTAATCCTCTGTAATTTTTGTCACCTATATTTTCTTGAGCAGTTTCATTCTCTCTGAGGTTTTAAATTGCTAATTGTATGCTCACAAGCTCCCAGATCTCTTTCCTTCAGCCCAGCTCTCTCTCTCTCATGAGATACAGATGTATAGGTTGTGTGACCTGCTGAACAGCTCCATCTAGATGTATTGTCACTTTCTGCTGCCTATACCTCTTAAATATTTCTCAGATTTGTATCTCCCTTTTCACACTCTAATGGGTTGAATGGTGGTACCCAAAAGATATGTTCACATCCAAATCCTTGGATTTTTTTGGTGTTACCTTATATGGAAAAAGAGTCTTTGCATATGTAATTAAGTTAAGGATCTTGAGATGAGGTTTTCCTGGATTATCTGGATGGGTCCCAAATCCAATGACAGGTATTCTTATAAGAGAAAAGCAGGGGGAGAATTGTAATAGAAGACACAGATCCACAGAGGAGAAGGCTATGTGAAGGTGAAGACAGAAGCTGAGCTTGGAGGGATGTGAACATAAGCCAAAGAAGCCAAGGAATCCTGACAGGCCCAAAAGCTGGAAGAGGCAAGGAAAGATTCTCCTTTAGAGGCTTCGGAGACCTCAATTTTGGACTTCTGGCTTCCAGAATGAGTCCTGATTTACTCAGCACTGGTCTGCCTGCACCATTTGCCTCTGTTTACTAGTGAGTCTGTAAATTGCCTTCATCTGAACTGGTCAGAAAATGACTCCCATCATATGACATTTAAAATCTTTACTATCTTTATTTTCAATAATTTATAGATTAAAAAATCTTAGTATATTTATAACTTTGTTAAAAATTGGAGGTTCCTTTTATATACATTTGCTGATTTTAACAATAAACAAACAACGAACTGACTCTTCTCATTTTTATGTCTTGGGTTGAATCTCTGTGCTACCTATATTGCTGGCATCAATATATTCAGTGGTTACCACCCATGGATTTGAGATGTGTCTTCTTGCTCACAGAGAGGGGAATCTGGAGAAGGGAGACACATAACCCAAGAAAAAGCAGGGAGTGATGTCCAATTTTTATCTTCTTTTAGGAGTGACGACAGTACCATGTTTATATTTAAATTTTTAATTGATAAAACACAATTGAAACTATAAATTATTACAGAATTTGAATTTTTTCTTTCTTTACCCCCTATTTTTCAGATTTTTGTGTTACTTTTATTTTCATGTTCTGGCATTTTGTATTTTTTTTTAGTGATTCAAATATCAGGTGAAGTATGATGGGGAAAATGCAGCAGAAAACATGTTGTAGAGCCTTTTACTATATATCACTTTCTTGATTGCCTGTCAGTGATTAGAAGTTTAGGGCTATTATTTATTGTATCTATCAAAAACTTGCTATAGGATGGGCTTGTCTTGGTTTGTGCTTCAGACTTTCCTAAAATCTCTCAAACAAGCAGCATCTTACCTCAGCAAGCCCTGCACCTCTTACTAAGTGGCCCCAGGCCCAGCACTAGCAGCAGCAAGCTTTGGTTCACAGCTTGGCCTTGTCTGGCACCTCCAAGCCCAGCGCAAGTAGCAGCTATCTGACATTGCTTTAAAGCCCTCCTAGGTGGCTTGGACAGCAATGGCTGACCTTGGCTTGTACCTCCTGAAATGTCCCACAACCAGTGTACCCAAAAGACAACTTCAGACCACATCAAACACCACCCAACCACCTTCACAAGCAACACTCAAGGACCAGACTCAGCAGGTACCAGGGTCCTGCCAAAGTAAGTCTTGCTTTATGGGCTTGGCTGCTGCACAACTGATCCTCCACAGTGGTTGGAGGTTGGTCATTGCAGCCAGTCCTTGCAGCTGATCAACCAGGGGGTAAATATCTCCCACTGATGTGCCAACTACAATTTTGTAGTTGTACAAGAGGAGGGTGTATATAGCCCACATTGGGGTGTGGAGCATCTGGAGTGCCCAACTTGGGTGAATGGGGGTGGGGCTGTGCCATTGGACCCTATAGAACATCTAGTACATAAGGTCACTTTATGAAGCCCAGGAGACATAGCAGATCACCTAATACATAGAAACAAACACAGGGAGGCTGCCAAAATAGGGAGACAAAAAAAAGTCCCAGATAAAAGAACAGAACAAAACTCCAGAAAAAAAACTGAACAAAATGGAGGTAAGCAACATAGCAGATGCAGAATCAAAATGCTGGTTATGAGGTTGCTCAATGAATTTAGAAGTTCAACAGCATAAAAATGACATCAAAAGGATGAAAAGGAACCAGTCAGAAATGAAGAATACACTAATTGAAATAGAGAACAATTTATAAGGAATCCACAATAGAGTAGGTGAAGCTGAGAATCAAATCAGCAATTTGGAATATAAGGAAGCAAAAATATCCAATCAAGACAGCAAAATGAAAAAAATCCAAAGAAAATGGGAATGCTGTAAGGAACCTCTGGGACAATTTCAAGCATACCAACAATTGCATCATAGGGTTGCTGGAAGGAGAAGAGAGAGCAAAAAATGAAAACCTATTTGAAAAAATAATGATGAAAAGCTTTCCTAACCTGGTGAAAGAAAGATATACAAACAAGATGAGCCCAAAGAGGCCTACACCAAGAAACAAAATTAAAATGCAAAATTTTAAAGACAAAGAGAATCTTAAAAGCAGCAAGAGAAAAGCAGTTAGTTACCTACAAGGGAGCTCCCATAAGACTGTCAGCTGATTTCTCAACAGAAACTCTGTGGTCCAGAAGGGATTGGCAAGAAATACTCAAAGTGATGAAAAGCAAGGACTTCAAGGACTTACAACCAATATTACTTTACCCAGCAAAGCTATCATTTAGAATTGAAGGGCAGAAAAAGAGCTTCTCAGATAAGAAAAAGCTAAAGGAGTTCATCACCACCAAACCAGGATTACATGAACTATTAAAGGATCTTTTTTTTTTAAGAAGAAGAAGAAAAGATAAAAAGTATGAACAATAAAGTGTCAATAAATACAAATAAATACAAAGCTATCAACAATTCAACCTAAAAAATAAAATAATCAAATAATCAGAACTGAAACAGAAGAAACAGATGCATAGATACAGAGAACATTTTGACAATTGCCAGATGGGAGGATGAGTATGAACGGTGAGAGGATTAAGTAATACAAATTGGTTGTTACAGAACAGTCATGGGGATGTAACACAGCACAGGGAACATAGTCAATAATATTCTAATAACTATGTGTGGTGTTAGGTGGGTGTGAGATTTATTGGGATGATCATTTAGTAAGTTATATAATGTCTAATCACTAGGGTATACACCTGAAACTAATATAATAATGTATGTCACTTGTAATTAAAAAATGATTTAAAAATTTGATTCAGTTTTTAAAATATTTTTCTTCTATGGATGAGTATTGTGGTAGCTAGAATTATGGTCCCTCCAAAATGTTCATGTCTTAATCCAGGAACTTGTAAATATGTTGTTATCTTACATGGCAAAAGGCATTTCACAAATGTGATTACTTTAAAATTTTTAAATGGGGAAATTTTTGTGGGTTATCCAGGTGGGGCCACTGTCATCATAACAGTTCTTATAAGAGAGAGACAGGAGGGTTAGGTTGAGAGAGTCAGAGAAGGAGCTGTGATGATGGAAGCAGAGGTCAGAGTTATGCCATTGCTGGGAATCACCATGAATCAAGGAATGAAGGCAGCCTCTGGAAGCTGGAAAGCAAGGAACAGATTTTCCCCTAATGCCTCCTGAAGGAACACAGCCCTTCTGGTACTTTGACTTTAGACCCATATGACCTTTTTATAGACTTCTCCAGAACTACAAGATAATAAATTTGTGATGTTTTAAGCCACTAAGTTTGTAGTAATTTGTTAAAGCAGTAATAGGAAACCAAAACACTAGGGTTTTAGTTAAAAACACAGTATGACTTTCATTCCTTTAATCTGGAATTTAGTGACAGGTTATTTCAGATCCCATCCTAGGAGAACTGTTACTTTGAGATGCCATGACGAGTTCACCAATGCACTTAAGTGCTTACTCACCCAAAAGCCACGTGACTGATTCATTGTCTTAGGAACTTTCTCTTGGACCCCTCTTTCACCACCTTCTTTTCTTCCTTCCATGTTCTTTGGTTACCATGTTGCCCAGTCACTTGCCCTGATCTGTACCTAGGCTTGTGAGTGACTTTCTTGCTAGGGCTTAGTTAATGAGCTTTAGAATTCTCAGCTTCTTCTTGACCTGATTTGGAGAGTCAGTACATTTTCTTGCTTAACCCTCCCTGCAAATCTGATAAGGTGTCTGGCTTTATGCATAGAGGTCCATTGTGGTCAACCAATCCAATTACCAGTTTGGGAGTGTTCAAATGCACTGTTTAGGTTCACACTGCATCTAAGCTTTTAACTCTGCTTATTTGTTTATTCATCCATTAAATATTAATTTGTTGAATTAATTAATCTGTGCCAAGAACTGGGATGGAAACAAAGAATGAATAGATGAATAAGATATGGTCCACATCCTCAAGGAGTTCATATCCTAATGTAGAAAGAAGACCAACAATGAGAGAGAGAATTATTAAAAAGCATGGTGAAGGAAAAGTGGAAATGTGCATAAGGTGCCACTGATCCCAGAGATGAGAAGAGAGGCTTTTCTGAAGTAATGGGAGTGGGGAAGAGTGCTGCAAGGAGGAGATGCAGAAACTTAAAAAAAAGTAGAAAATTTACAGACAGCAGCAGAGAGGTGTGAATGGATGAGGGTGTGAACAGAGGCATACACTTGTAATGCCAGGGGTTCAGAATAAGAAGGGACAAATTAAACAAAAGCACAGGGCTTTAGAAAGTGTGCAAGGAACAACAAACAGTTGAATGTTTTTGGAGTACTGAGTGTGAAACACAGAGTTGGGGAGAGGAAGTTTGGGTATGTAGGTAGGGGCAAGACCTTGGAGCACCCTGCATGCTCTGGATAGGTGTTTTGACCTTAGCATCTGGCTGTCTGTCTTTAGAATGTATAAGGATTTTTGTTCAATTCATCAGCACTGTTCAAACTCTGGGGATCAGCAGTGAACAGGTGACACAACTGCTGCCCTCTTGAACCCAACGTAACCGGGGAGACAGATAAATGTGGTAAACACAAGAGGAGGTATTGGGGCAGCTCGCCAGACTGGGAAGGGTTCAAAAAACTCTTTCTTGAAGATATAGTTTCAGAGCTGAGTTTTGATTATGGGATTGCCTAGGAACTTGTTAAGATAGGAGATCTCCGGCCCCCAATCTAGTGAATAGAGAATCTCATTCACTAGATATGGGGTACAACCAAATATGATAGGTGATCCTAATGCAGGTGGATTCAATGAAGGGCTCAATATTTTTATTTCCACTAAACAAATCTCAGAGGTTGGACTTCTCTGTATCCTGATCCAGGAGGCTCAAACCATGAATAGACTCACTGAGGTGTTGTAACATGTGATACTTAAGAAAGACACTATTGCAATAACTTAGTGCTGTTCAACCCATGTTACATGGTTCTTGAGTGATTCAGAGGACAACTTGGGATGGGGGATGGTTAGAAGCAGTTTGGGAAGTCCCTTCTGAAAGGTCAAGTAATATGAGAACATGCTTCCACAGATGGCTGAAGTATGGATGAAACTTTTTTCCCCTAATTTTTCCACCAGTTCTATCAACTTCCTGCTGCTGACCCCAATTGCTTTCCAAGAAAATGGGGCTCAACTACTTAATCCTTATGCAGAAATTTGGGCCAAGGATACCAATTCTGTGTAGAACTAGCTTCTCTGCAAAACTAAGTGCTAAATGATAGGTACATTATTTAGATCTTTTTATTCCAGGATGTAGCATAGTAGGAATAGCATAAAATTTGAAGCTATCCTTATCAGTGAATATTTACCTACTTTGTGCCAGGCACTGTTGCTCAGTGCTCAGAAAACAAAAATAAGACCCTGGCCTTGATCTCCAGAAGCTCACAATTGAGTAGAAGAGACAGATAATTTTTAATAACAATGTGGTAGTGAAATGATATAGATCTCACAGGACACTGTGGAATGAGAGATGAGACATTTGACCAAGCCCAGAGAGAGGACTCACACTGAGATAAGCCCTCAGCTGGGACTTGAAGGTTGACAAGAAATTTACTGGGGAAGGAAGGTGAGGTTGGGACACATTTTATTTCCATCTTTTATATGGTTCCATTTTTGTGTGTGTGTGTCTTCCATAGAGGAGTGTCTTTATTATCTGTACACAGCAGGTTTGGGGCCTGCTAGAATCACTATTTACATATCATTAACTTCTTATTTGATTGGAAGGAGAAGTCACTGATTTCTGGGTTGGATGACCTAAATCAGCAATTTACGCAGGGTTTCCTAATGAATCACGTTCAAAGCAGAATACATTTATTTAAAAAGTCCTTGTCCTTTGAGGCAATATCGAGTGACTCTCCATTAGCTGTGTTTAAAGTCTCATTAGTGCACAAATGGTTGTTTTGGGATGCAATATGGGCAGAGTGGATACCCACGGATGTGGTATCCTGTTTATGGGCCAGTCTGAGTGTTTGGAGAGTGATGGCCTTTCTTCATTCCTAGAGAGTCACAATCTCTCTCTCTCTCCCAATCCCTCTCCTTGCATGCTACACCCCCAGCTGTCTCTCCTTTGCTGTTGATGGTTATGAACATAATTAACAATCCCTTTGAGGACCTAATGAAAGCCAAGACTCTTTAGTTAAGAAAAATGTGTGGGAGCAGATGAAAATGATTATTGTGGGAAAGTTCAGAGATATTTCCCACCACTTTCCTGTCTCGCAAAGAGAATCTTCAGTCTAAGTGAAGCATTTTTTTTCTCGCTCCAAAGATTTCTTTTTGCAGAAGAGAAGTTAAGTTGATCTACATGATAAAATTCTTAGAAAGGGAAGACGAGGTGGGGAGAAGAGAAGAGCTTTGGCCTGTCAGGAAGGTAAATGGATGAGTATTGTTTTCTGGGGCTTTGTGGAGTGAGATCTTGGAATAACTCCAGGAAGGGAATAAAGTGGTCAGGAGAGCAAAAGGTATTTCAGTAAGTACTTTTATGCACTTCGTGTTTGAACTCCTTTGAGTTGTATGAGTGAGACATGAGGTTTCTTAATTTTTTATATCTTTGCCATTGCACTGTGCTTTTGGATGTGACAGGACTGTGAGACTAAAGCACAATATAGGTACATATGCATACACATATGATTCTGTAATATGGCCTTGGGGAAATTGGGGGACCCCGACCCAAGCCTGCCTGTAGACTCCAGTTCAAGAATGGCTGCCTTGGTGTCTGGGTTACTGAAATTGTCTCTTAACTTGTCCCCCTATTACCACTTTTCTTCTTCTCCAATCTTTTCTGCATACTATAGCCACACTGATCTTAAAGTATAAATAAGATTATGCCATTTTCTTGCTTAAATCCTTTTAATGCCTTCCCTATTTGCATACATTTTATGGGCTGAATTGTGTGCCCCCCAATTCATGTGTTGAAGTCCTGATCCCCAGTATCTCCAATGTGACTGTATTAGAGGATGGGGCCTTTAAAGAAGTAATTAATTAAATGAGGTCATTAGGGTGGGCCCTAATTCAATATGGCTGATGCCCTTAGAAGAAGAGCAAATTAGGGCACAGGTACAGAAGGACGACATGGAGAAGATGATCATGTACAAGTCAAGGGGAGGAGACCGGGTCTAATTCCACCATGAACTTGGAAGGAGGAAAGCTGGAAACACTTTGCGAACAGTGTTAGTGACTACCACAACAGACCTCCCGGTGCACAGGCAGAGACTTCTCCGAGTCTCGGTCCCGCCCCCACCCATGGCCCCAGCTGAACTCTGGGCAACCTGTCTAGACTCTAAGTTCTGGAAGGGCAAGCACTGTGACTGTCTTGGCCATTTTTGTATTCCCAGTGCAGAGGGTCTGACACGTAGCAGGCAGATACTAAGCATTCATTAACTGAGCAAATGTATAAATAAGAGCATTTATGGATTGCCGTGTTTAGTGCTTTTTGGGTATTAGCCCCTTTAATCCTTATGATATACTTCAAGGCAGGTTTTACTATTTTATAGATGTGTATGCTGAAGTAGTTTGTCTAAGAAAATACCCTAAGTATTTATAATCAGTACATTCTCTTCATTTGGAAAGGAGAAGCAGGTGACCAAGTGTTTTGTCCTTTTTTATTCTTTTCATTATGTGTTTTGAGTAAGACATTTTTGTAAGGAAGGGATGTTATTCAGAATCCCTGCCATTTTTAGTTTTGATTCTATTTGTGGATTCTTATATATTCTGATCACATTTTAAACTATTTACTCTTTGATTTAAAACATTCTTTCCCAGACACAGTTTTGCCTTTTTTTCTGTCTTGATAAGCTTTGAACCAGTTCTTTTTTCAGAAGGTTGACTTCCATTTGAATTGGAAATATAACCCAGATTCTAAAACAAGTATGCTAAAATGGATACTTCTTTTGTTACTGGAGATCAGGGTTGGAAGAAGAAGATGAGAGAAATACAATTTTCTGAAATATTATATACAATATTTGTCATTGTTATTGAATGGGCCTCCCAGAGACATTTTCAAGTTGAAACTGTCGAGAACTGGGTGAATAGCCCGAGGAAGGGAGAAGGTGAAGGTCTAAACTCTTTGTCAGCCAAGTGTGGTCCTAGGCTGGAGCTTAAATGTGGCCAGCATGCAGGATGGACTTCCCTAACCTCCTGTTTCATGATAGAACACTTTTATATCATTGGTGTGATCAAGAGAAGGAGTCTAGCTCTGAGTCGGGCATTACCCAGCTGCCTTGTTGTACCTGTGAATTGGTCAGTTTGTCTACTCTTTTGGATTCATTGAAAGAAAAAAAATCCAGATGGCTGATGACCGGACTGGCAGTTGGTGAGCCCCCCTATTTGGTCTTATCTTATTACTTAATTCCAATGGTGTATCTACAGCCTTGTGTTTAGGTAGTTACTGCCCCTTAGTAAATCTTAAAGCTCAGAAGAAAACAATTTAATTAAGATAAAAGCAATGAATACCTTGTACTTCCATCTGTCTTGCCTCAAAAGACCACAATTATGGAGTTATAGGAGAGGGTCTTTGGAAATAAGTTGATCTCCTAAACTGAACTACTGCTGAGCAATTCAGTACAGTAAGAAAATCCGGTTGAGCTGTTATTATAAATTTCCCATTTGTTCTCAGGATTAAAATTTTGATGGTTAGTTTCCAACTTGAAAGTATCCTTAGAATTTCTCGCCTGATGTGCACAAGTTAATTCCCATTACTATTTTATGGGCTATTAGTGTTACATGCATCCTGTCAGTAGTGGGTAACATTCTTCTAGTTTCTTGAATTTATCTGGTTTTAGGAGTATTTGATTAGACCAATAATAATCTCATATGTCTTTGTATTATAATGAATTGCTTTCTTATTTGTCTTTCCCATTGATTGGGAGATCTTTGAGGTCAAGAATTACACCTGCATTTTCCAATTAGTTTTAAGTTGCAACTTGAACTGCTACATTGCAGCTGGGCCTCTGTTGCTGTGTAACAATGATGCAATGGGTTTGGTAACTGACCTAGTTAGAGATACTGGGTTTAACTGGGAGCAGCCTTTTCCCCCCCGTCCATGTTCCCTCATACACACTGTACAGCTGGGCTCTTGGGCTTCTCTCGGGTGTGCTAGGTGTAACTTGGCCAGCTGTGTCCTCATTTTTATGATCTCTGTAACCTCTCGCTCCCTGTCTATTTCTAATCCATTGTGTGTGCTAAATATGTGCTTGATGAGTGAATAAGTGAAGGTGTGTTTGATTGCCTCAAGTACCTCTTGGGCTGGTATTTGCGCTGGTCATGTTTCCCCACACAATAGTCTCTTCTTTGAGATTTAAGCATTACCTAAGAAGACTTAAATGCAAATCCCTTAACTGAGAGAGACCTGATTGTCTTTCATATTACCAGAAGGCAGGTCTTCTGAAGAATGATACAACTTGGAATAGAAACAATTTGATGGGAGAAAGGAGGATGAGGGACTAGAAAGGTCCAAAGTAGGGGTCCTCCCTCAGGTTGCCAGGCTGGAATGGGCTGCTGATGGGGTCTCCAGGTGACCGATCTGAGGATCCTGAACACTGAGGAATAGGGGTGCTATGAAAAGAATGAGATTTAAATGGAAAGGAGGGGGTTGCCAAAGCCAGTGACTGACTTTCAGGTTTTACACAAGGAGCCCACAGCAAAGCTGTGCCTGATGAGGTCAAGAGTACAGTAAAAACACATTAATGGCAGGGTTTCTGAGTGGCCTCTGAGAGTCCCAACTGTCTAATTTATTTCCTATCTTAGGAATGTATATTAAAACAAGATCAAGGTAATTTTGGAAATAATGAATGGAACAAAAACCCCCGTAGGAAATACCCTCAATAGCTAATTGTTAGATTATGGGGCACTAATAAACTAAAAGCTTATGTGCTTTACTGAGTGTGGAGTAGAAATGATAAATAATAATAATAGCTTACACATAGCACTTCATTGTTTATAAAGCAGCTTCATGTACATCTTTTCAGTATTCCAGTACAGCAGGTAATTCCGTTATTATTGCCCATTGACAGTTACAGATGCTAGGTTTTGGAGAAGTTACTTGATTTGCACATTGTTATGAAGGTTAAGACCAGATCCCAGGCACCTCCATCTTCAGCACTTAGATCTCCATAAAATGGAAATGATGATGCCTACTTTATATAATCATTTTCAGAATTAGAGATAATGTATATGAGGTCTGTCCAGAAGATATCCAGCTATGTAATATGAAAAATGGAGACATTTATTGAAGAAAATACAAGATATAAGAAACACTGTACATAGGACATTGACACCTCAGTATGAGGCATGATACATGAGCAGGTGTGTTGTCATGATAAAGCTACCAATCACCAGTTGCCCATAGCTGCGGCCTTCTGAATCATCTGAATAGTTTCCATGAAGGAATGTTTAAGCTTAATTTGATGCAGATTTGTTGCTCTACTTGTTCAGTCATTTTGAATGTGATAGCCATGCAGTACACATGCTCACTCAAGGGTGTCTACCTCCCCCACTGACCCAGTGAAGTCCTCACAATTCGTGCATGTGCATTCCAGGCCACTCTCCTTGGCTGCCAGGTAACACTAATGTCTCCCAAACTGTTCTCTTTATATTATTAATGGCTGGACTTTTTCTGGACGGGCCCCATATATGGTGTGTCACTGTCTGGCACAGAGATGGCACTCCATAATTGGCATGCACCATTAATAATTAATAATAATTACTTGAAGAAAGCAGAGCTCATTATGCTTGAGACAGTGGCAAGGCCACCTACATATTTGTGGAATACTCTGGAGTGCCTGCTGCATGCAGCCAATTATCAGCCCAGCGGTGCCATATATTTTCACGAGCAACTTTTTCTAAGGGCACAGCATGGCTTCAAGTTTTTGTAAGCTGACCAAACACTTCTTGGCACTATAATCTGCTTCTGCCACCACACTAAAACATTGTGTAAATATCACAACCTCAGCGACAGCCAGGGAAACCCTTAACAAACACCAGATCTTAGAAATAAAAGCCATAATTTATTTCCTATCAGTGCAAACCTTCACAATCTTTATTTAAACAACTAACTTTACCAAAGTCAATATCGAATGCAAGAGAAATATTTAGGCTAGGATGACCAAGAAAGAGAAGGCTCTGGATGATTAAGCCTGAGCCGTTCTCCTGGAGAATGTACAAGGCAGGCTGCCATCATGTAAAGGAGGCATCAATATCTCAATTTTATTGGTAATGAGACTAGAGAGGTGAATTTATACAGATCCTAAAATTAAGTCAGTTTAAACTTGGTCAGTTTCACACTTGTGTCCAAAATTTAATGGATGATTCTATAAAAAGTTAAAAATGGACAGAATTTTGTTAACTCTTCTTGTATACTATAGTTGATAAATTGTCTTAGTCTGTCTTAGTGAATGTGACTAATTATGGGACCTCTCTGAGCATGTTATTATTCATTAGGCCTTCTGCCCCAGGGGTGGTAGGTCTACTTGGGGTATTTTCTTTGGATGGGGGCTTGCTGTACTGGGGGCAAGCAAAACAGTCTTGTGCAACTAACTCTGACCTTACATGGGTCCCTTTGAGCATCCCATTCTGGTTGGCTGAGCTTTTCATTTTTTGCATCACTTCTGGATCAGTGAACTGAAAGACTTCATGCTTCTGCCAAAAGGTAGACTTAGACCCAAAGGATTTATTTACCTTAGAGGATGTCCTCCAGGGAAATCTACTGGCTCTTTAAATCAGCATCTTATAGTTGTTAGCAAGAACAACTAGCTCGATCTCTTATATGAGTAATTTCTTTCAGGAAGTGACTTGAGTCTTTGAGAACATCTGGCTCAATACACCGCTGGCACAGCTGTGTTGGGAAATTCGCATTGGCGAGGCAGCTGTGGTGGAGGGGACTTGACTTGGGGTTAGAAGACTGGGCTTGCACCTCAGCTTGGCCAGGAAATTGGCTGTGTGCCTTTGGCAAGTTCACCTATCTTACTAGTGCCTCAATCTCCTTAGTTTGAATTCACATTTATAACCAAACTTTTAGCTGTTTGTATAATGGATCACAAATCCTCTAGTGCTGTAGAATGAACCTTAAAAATGTCTGTATAAAATATCTTACTTTCCTAACTCATACACTGTGAGCATGTCATAGCCAGTATTTTTAGTTGTTTAACTTTCTTTCTTCTTTTTTTTTGGTGAAGACTATGGGGTAGTGTAGGTTTCTCCTCATGCAGTTTACAATAAAGACTGCTTCTCTCTTGCCCCCCTTAAAAAGTTTCTAAAAACTACACTGACACCAAACAGTTGTGTGTAGCAGATATATTATTTCATGAATATTTGGAGGTAACGAAGACAGTGTATGGTACTGTTACTTTTAAACACAGAGAAGTAAATAGCTTGAAATGGAATATTAAACATTATTATGTTCAAGTTCTCTGGCCACCTCCACCCACTGGTGTCCTCTCAGGGCCCTGCCAGCAGCTGAGGTCACTTCCACCCTTCCAGCCCACCCCCAGAATGTTCCTCTTTTATCCCACAGTGCAATAGCCCAAATCTGTGTCTAACTAATCTTGCAGGGGAATACTAAACATTTCTGTCAATTTATTATAAAGTCAATTTAGCTAACTCTTCTCTATGTAAATCTCTTTCTTTTAGGATCTGCCCAAGGTAAGGGGTTCTAGGACTTACCTTTAATAACCAGAAATGTTTATTAAGGTGTTTTCCTAAAGGTAAAAGGGTCTAGTGTGCAAAAGAAGTTTTTTTGTTAGTTTGTTTTTATAGCAATTGGTTTACTCTATGAATATATTCACCTTATTCTCCCCACAGTCCATGCTCCATGCAGCAGGCAGAATGATTATTCTTTTTTTTAATAATTTAGAGTTTTTTAAATATTTTATTTATTTATTCCCAGAGAGGGAAGGGAGGGAGAAAGAGGAAGAGAGAGAGAGAGAAACATCAATGTGCAGTTGCTGGGGGTCATGGCCTGCAACCCAGGCATGTACCCTGACTGGGAATCGAACCTGCAACACTTTGGTTCACAGCCTGTGCTCAATCCACTGAGCTACACCAGCCAGGGCTAGAATGATTATTCTAAACACAAGTTAGATTGCGTCTCCTTTCCTTAAACATTTACATAGTTCAGAGTAAAATTCAAAGTTCCTGATGTGGCATTCAGGGCCCAAAGTGCTGACCCCTGACCTCTGACCTGCCATAACAACTCTCTCACTGAGCTCCAGTCACAGTGGCTTTTTGGGACCAGCCAAGATCTTTAAGACTCAGGGCCTTTGCAGTTCCCACAAAAGCAAGCCCACAGCTTCCCCTCACTACTTTCGGGTCTTGGATTAAATGTCTCAGAATCAGGGAAGGTTTGTGAAACTGCTTGGTAAAATTGCACCTCTACTGTTTCTTTACCTGTTATTGTTTAATCATTTGTATAACTGTACATTTATTTTTTGTTTCCCACAGTAGAATAAAAGCTCAAAGGGTAGAGTGTTGTTACCTGTTCCTGGCTTAGTGCTCTTTCCACATCTCCTGTAACAGTGCCTTGTACGTAGTAAACTCTTGGAATAAATGAATGAATGTATTTAGCCAACAGATTTTTCTTGAACACTTTTGTGTGCCAGAGCTTGTGATAGCTATCTCTTCAGATTATACTGTGAGAATAAGTTGTGCAAAGATCCTTCCTAAGATGCAGATATAAAGCATTGTTACTTTATGTTCTCCATCTCCTCTTTTTTTCCTGACTTCTAGGCCCATTGCTCTGTATCAGGAGTTGGTCATCTTTTTCTGTAAAGGGCCAGGTGGTAAATATTCCAGGATTTATGGGTCATGTCTCTGTCTCAACTGCCCAGCTTGGCTATTGCAGCACAAAAGCAGCCATAAACAATAGATAAGGAATGCACGTGACTGTGTTCCAACAACACTTTGGCTCATAGTGTGCTGGAAAGAAAAGAGTTCCACACAAATCAATGCAAAACTTGTTAGAGCAGTGTGATGCCTTTCTTACAGTAACTGACATTTTAGTGGATCCTGCTGGAGAAGGCTTCATTTAACTCCGACCAGTGACTAGTACAGTTGTCCCTCCTTATCTGTAGTTTCAGTTACCATGGTCAACCGTGCTCCAAAAATGTTAAATGGAAAACTCCAGAAATAAACAATTTATGTTTTAAATTGTGCGCTGCCCTGAGTCACGTGATCAAATCTTGTACTGTCCAGCTCTGCCCCACCCAGAATGTGAATCATCCCTTTGTCCAATGTGTCCACATGGTATAGCCTCCCTAGATGCTTAGTAGCCATCTCAGTTATCAGAATGATGAAGCATCACAATGTTTGTGTTCAAGTACCTCTTATTCACTTAATAATGGCTCCAAAGTGCAAAAGCAGTGATGCCAATGATTCAAATGTGCGAAAGAGAAGCTGTAACGTGTAAGCAAGTTTAGGAAAACACACAGTACATGCTGTGTAGGGGCCAGTACTCTCTGCAGTTTCGGGTATCCCACGAGGGTCTTGGAACACATCCCTCGAGGATAAGGGGAAACTACCATAGTAGAATTTGAGAATCAGCCAAATGTCAGAGGGGAGATTTCTATGGGGGAAGGGGAACTTTCCCAGTCAACCTCAAACTATGTTTATTATGTTCAAGTAAGGCCCACCCCATTCCTCAGTAAAGGAATGGTCAATCTGAAGAGATTTAAACAGAAAATAAATGGGACAGTTACCAAATCATTCTAACTTCCATTAACTGCAAAGTGGTATGACAAGTAAGTGTCCTTTCACAACTAGGTTTTAGTACATTTACCACTGGGGGCCTGTGTCATTTGACTGTCCTAGGGCTCCATTTGCCAGGGTTGTTATACATCTTATAGGAAGTTTATCTTCAGATATCAGGCTGGATTACCACCCTGGTACTGGGCAGTTTCATCTCAGGTTTAAGTTTCAGATTGTTGTTTTCTGGTTTATTTTTCATGACTTTACTTGCCAGAAAAAGCTGTCTTTGTGAGCATTCCTGATAACACTGAGGAATTTCTGGATCTACAGACTGGCTCAAACCTCTGTGGCCACAGGAGAAAATGTACTAATTTAATTGTTAGGTTACAGGCAAGTCTGTGTATTCTGTGTGTTTGCTAACTTACAACAACTCTGTTAATTTGATACATACTGATATCTGGCAGGGCCAGAACAAATTTTTTTGGCTACTCAGTATGTACGTGTATACGTGTAGTGTTTCTTTTGCAAAAAAATACTAAGTGGAAAAAGGATAGATGAGTCAACATATTTCACAAAACGGAGTTTCCACATATAGATTACAGAGAACATGTGCTTCATTAGTAAGAAGTTATTGTATTCTGGTAACCAAAATTAAAAACACATTTAGGAAATGTTCCACTGCTTTTTCAGGATTCTAAGTTCAGTCTGGACTATGTGCTAGTATTTAAATTTTAGAGTTTATTCTTCTTGAGTGATAATCAGCTTTTAAGATGATGTTTCCTGAGGAAACTTTAAACAGTAATGTCATGCCATGGCAGAGATTTTGTCTCCTTGGTTTGATATAGAAGGGATTTTCTTATCGCAAGGAGGCTACATGAAGCACACATTTGGTAAGAAGCAGAGAGAATGGAAAGGCTGGGCCAGGGTGGAAAATTTATTTTGGAACTTTGTTCTGTCCAGTCAGAGGGAAAAGTGGAGAAGGGGGAGAGGGTATTTTATGGAAGAAAATGACTTCTTAGCTTAAATAATTATGTTATTCCAAAGAGTTATCTGTTGACCTGGTCTTTTTTCTTTGTCTTGTTGCATTAACTCCTTACTGGAATTTTTTTCAATTTTATTGCCTGGGAAAAAATTTCTTTGTGTATATCTGATGATAAGATTGAAAAATATACACTTCAACCAGGGGGTTACCTATAAGACTGATCACTCACTACATCTCCAGTTGCTTTTATTTCTTCTTTCTCTTCTTTTTCCTTCATCACATTCTCCCTCTCCTGCTTTTCTCCACCTCCTTTTTGCTTGAATCTATTATAAAAAATAGCAACATTAGGCAAATATTTTGTTTTAAAGTGAGATTTTATATAAATAGACAACTCACATAATGTGGACATTAAATGCAAATCCAAGTAGTTTAGTTAACATGAACATAAGCCCTTCTCTTTTCTAGACAAGATGTATTACCCTGATTTACCCTACGTAAATCCCTGATTGTTCCTCCTTTTACATCCAAGTTAGCTCTGTTATGTTAGTATCAGCAGATGGGTTTAATCTGAGTAGTTTTTCACTTTGGACCACCTCACACTTTTCCCTGAGAGCCAAAAATGAGAGTGATCTCATAGAAGGAATTGCATAAATGATACTCATTAGGATGTTTTAAGAACTTGAGTGGTTGTGTCCAGTTGATAATTTTTTTTTGAAAAAAGCAATAATGAAACATTATCAAAAACCCTACCAAAACTATTTTTCCACATCTCTGGATATTATAAGAGCTATATCAGGTATTTGACTAATGTGTTTTCTGGAATTTAAGTTTAGGGTAGTTTTTTTTTTTTGAAGCCAAGTCTAACCCTTCAAATTATTCATATTTTAAATAAATATTACTTTTCATTTTGATTTAGAGATTTAACAGCATTTTCATCTTTATTATTTAATTTACTTATCATATGGACCCTGTGAGATGGCTGTGGTGTCTCTCGGGTACTAGAACAGCAGCCCTGACAGGTTCATCCGATCGCTGGCTGGTGAGAGTGAAATTAGATGTGAAAATCAGGAATTGACACATGTGACCACTGGGGTGTGATTGGGGTGTGTGCTCTGAATTTGTGTGTTTTATTTCAGAATAAATGCAAAGTAGTGGCTTCTCTAATCTATATTTAATCTAATGAAAACATTAGAAATATCTAAAACACTACATTCTTCATGGACAGCTACCTAATGTAACACTACTAAAACCATTGAAAAAACTGACATGCCATCTTCCTTCCTTTAATGAAACAAAGAAAATTAGTTTCAGTTAAACTTTCCATATTGAAAACTACTTGTGGAATCCTGTTGTTAATCCGTTTGAAGCTGTGAAAGGTATGCATTACTTCCGTGCCCTGGCATCTGTTCTTATCCTTCCTCTCTGGTCGTGTGGGAGGGACAGTTCCCCTGTCTCTGTGAAGCTAGGTGTGGCCATGGGACCTGCTGTTGCCAATGAAGCATGAGGAGAGGGGACATCTGGATGGGAACATTTAAAGTCGGGTGTTCCCCTGTGCTCTCTGTCCTGCCCTTTGGCACTCAGGAGGCCCACGCTGCACTGGAGAGGCTGTGGCACTGAGACAGCCAGGAGAGCCCCGCCAACATGTGGGGAGCAGCTGCCCTGGGGAGCATCTGGAACCTGCAAGCCAGCAGGGGATTCTTTGAACAAGAAACAAACTTTTCTTGTTTTAAGTTGCTGAAACTTTGGTTACCATAGCAGCCCAGTCTGTGCTGATCAATTAAAAATGAAACTGAATGTACTGAGCTAACATAGCTTTTTAATTTCCAAAAGATTCTCACTGGACCATGGAGTGCTAGTACCCCTTTTAAACATGATATTTTCCTCCCACACACCCAAGAAACAATATTTTTGAGTCATGTGTGGCCATAACATCATAAAGTTACTGAATAATAAATTTGTAGAGAGTCTGGAATTTTGAAAGACAAATTGTTCAAAATTTTTTTTGATTTTTAAAATTATTTTTTAAATGAGGTCAAACCAATTAGTTAGCTTCTTGAGAATTAAAATATCTAAGTAATGCATCAATTACAATTTATCATTAATTACCAACAGTATCTCTTTTAAGGTAAAGTATATATGTTAATGAACATCTCAAAGCTTATTAACTACATACAATATATATTAAAATATTAAAAGTTATGGGGTGGAGGTAGGGAAAGAAGGGGAAAATGAGGACAGCTGTAATAGTGCCAACAATAAAAATAAAGTTATGAAAATTTATGGTATATTTTAACTTATAATATGCAGTGTGCTCCAAAACAAATGACCACTCCAGAGATTTGCTGCCCTTCAAAAGAGAGGTTGCAAACCAGATCATAAGCTCTACACTCCATGCCAAGCTCATATGGGGGGATTTACTTATAGAATAAATAAGCCAATGCCAAGAATTCATGCAGTTGTGCCCCACCCCTGAAAGTAAAAGGTGTAGTGTGGATGCCTGTAGGTGACTCCCACCTTTCTAAAACCCTGGGAAGTGAGATGGCAGATGAGCCCAAGCTATGAATATGTTTGTGGAGAACTGAGATAACTCTGTGTGGGTGATAGAAAAGCATCACATTTGCAGTCAGAGGATCTGGGTTTACACTTCTGCTATCAGTTCACTACCCTGAGAAAATCAGTTTACTCCCTTGAGACTCAGTTTTCTCATATAAGGAGGGATTAATAAACTATCTCACAGGATCGTCCACTTGGGGTCTTCCTGGAATCCCTTGGAACTATATGCAGTTTTGGGTTGTGCTATGTACATGTGCTCTTTTTCAGGGTTGAGAGTTAATTGCTTGCCTCATTCTCAAAGGGGTTAATGAATCAAAATGGTTATAACAATAACTGGTGCAAGCCTGATATTATCAAGCTTCCAAATGCCAGAGTAGAGGGAGCAGAGGTTGGGAGTAAGGGGGTGTTTTTATCTCCAAACACCCATTTATCTCATGTTGTGTGCTTAGTGGCTACTCCCTCGGACCAGTTTTAAGTGTACAAAGGAAAGCCAGTATAAACTGTCAATGATTTGTAGTGTGCATGAGGTTTTCAAAATCTTGATTCCATAGCTTATTGTGAAGACAAATGGTATGATTAGTTCCCTTGAGATGCTTTAGAGAATCATTCTGAGCAGTGTGACCTAAATTAGCTGGGCCAGGAGCTCTGTCTTCCCTCAGTGACAGTGGCTGTTTATAACTTCAGATTCCCTCAGCACCAGGTCCTGCAGGTCACCAGGATTTGGGCAGCTATTGTTTTCCCACACTCCGAAACAGCTGGCATTCAGGCTGTCTGCTGCCTGAGCATAGGTGTTCATTCTCCCTATCAAAGATGCGCTCCTGCTTCTCCCATCAAAGGGAGAGGTGTTTGGAGTCCCACACCAGGAGCACAGCTCCAGGGCACACGCAGTTTCCTCCCTTCCTCCTTTCTTTCCTTCCTCCCTCCCTCCCTTCCTCCCTTCCTCCCTTCCTCCCTCCCTCCCTCCCTTCCTTAAGTTGGGATTTTAATTCCATTTATTTATTTATTTTTCTTTTTAAACTTTATTTTGTCATTTACACTATTACGATTGTCCTCATCCCTCTACCCACTGCCCCTTGCCCACCTCCACCCAGCCCTCTCATCCCATTCCCTGTCTGTGTCTATGGGTCATGTGTATGTTTTTTGGCGAATTTCCTCACCTTCCTTCATCCAATCCCCCCAATCCCTCTCCCCTCTGACAGCTGTATCCAAGCCTCTGTTTCCATTTTGTTTGTTAGTTGATTTTGTTCATTATTTTCCACATGTGAGATCATGTGGTATTTATTTTTCACTGACTGGCTTATTTCATTTAGCATAATAATCCACACTCAGTTCTGCTCCAGCCTATGAGGGTCATAGGAGGCTGCAAGAAAGGGGACCCTGAGGACACTACTGACCCTGTGACCCATGAGTGACATTTGCTGATATTTGCCTGAGCCTATTGCCTGACACCTGTCTCAGTGAAAAGTGTAATACTAGTAACAAAACTGTGAGGTAAGTAAACTTCTTCCTTCT